>NC_137786.1:117441334-117588834 GCF_963383645.1 Muscardinus avellanarius | reverse complement strand
AAACAGGATCTTGCTGAATTGCTGAGGCTGATCTCGAACCAGTGATCCTCCTGTCTCAGCCTCCCAAGTTCTGAGATTATAGATGTGTACCACTGCTCATGCCCAGTTTGAAGGGCTTTAATCTTTTTTTTTTTTTTTTTGGTGGTACTAGGGATGGTACTCAGGGGCATAATACCTCTAAGCTACAGCCCCAGCACTATATTTTATTCTTTATTTTGAAACAGGGTCTCACTGAGTTGCAAAGGGCCCAAGTCGCTGAGGCTGTCCACAAACCTGGATCCTCCTGTCTCAGCCTCCCAAATGCTGGGATTACAAATGCTTCAAAATAAAGAAAAAAAAAATAGGGCTGGGAGTGTACTCGGAGATAGAATGCCCCTGGGTTACATCCCCAGTACTGCATAAATAAATAAATAAATCCATTTAAATGAGTACTAACAGGATAAAACATAGGTACTGATTTTTTTTTCTACCTCCAAGCTATATCCCCTGCCCTATTTTTATTTTGAGACAGGGGTCTCACTAAGTTGCAGAGGTCCTCACTAAGTAGCAGAGGCTGTTCGCAAGCTGTGATCCTTCAGTCTCAGCCTACCAAATGCTGGGATTACAAGCATGTGCCACCACACCTGGCTCATAGGTATTGACTTAACAGAGGGGGTACAGAAGTTATAGTCTGAAAACTATAAACCTTGTTGAAAAATGCCAACGACTAAAATAAGTGGAAAGCCATCCCATGTTCATGGGTCAGTAGAATCAGTATCAGTAAGAAGACAATATTCCTACAATCTACATATGCAATTCAATGCCTATCAGAATCCTAGGGATCACATGAAAGAAACTGAAAAGCTAATTCAATTCATGGGAAACCGCAGAGAACTAAAAATACCAGAACAATTTTGAAAAAGAGCACAGTAGGAATACTAACATGTAGAACCTCAAAACTTGCTTCAGAGTAACAATAATCAAGATAGCATAGAAACAGGCATAAGAAAAATAATTTAAATAAAATACATTTGAGTCTATGAAAAAGACAGAAAAGTGGCAGAATGAGCCACAGAACCACGGACAAGAACTTTGTTGCCGGGCGTGGTGGTACACGCTTGTAATCCCAGTACTTAGGAGGCTGAGACAGGAGGATCGCACAGGTTCGAAGCCAGCCTCAGCTACTTAGTGAGGCTCTCAGCAACTTAGTGATACCGTTTCCAAGTAAAATATAAAATAGGTCTGGGAGTGTAGCCTGGAGGTAGAAATCCCTTGGGTTCCATCCCCAGGACCACACACACACACACACACACACACACACACACACAAGGAACTTTGTCAAAATGCTGGAAAATTGTCAAAGATTCATAATAACCATGTAAATGAAGAAAAAAAACAGAAGTGGGGTGTGGTGGCACATGCTTGTAATCCCAGTACTTGGGAGGCTGAGACAGCAGGATTGCAGGTTTGTATAGACTCAGCTACTTGTGAGGCCCTCCACAACTTAGATCCTATTTCAAAATAAAGAATAAAATAGGGCTAGGGATGTATCTTGGAGGTAGAATGTCCCTGGGCTCAATCTCCAGTTCTACATAAAAAAAGGAAAAACTTGAGGTTTTTATTGGTCCTTTCCCCATCCCCTTGCTAAGCTTGGCTCTACCCCTTAAGATATAAATCTGATTTCCTAGCATGGGTTCACAGAAACTGGTTCAAAAGAGAAGAAAGAAGATCTTATTTGCAAATTATTACACTTGTATGTTTTAACCTGTCTGGGGGGCCACCCAAAGGTCAAAAACAGGACTCTCCTCTATCGTGTCAATGTTAGAAGCCAATTAGTTTAGAAAATTTGCAGGAATTGTTTGAAAGTGCCAAGTAAATTAAAAGCCTGCAGCCACCTAGAACAACAGATTACAGCTGATACATAAAATAGATCATGTATAACCCAGAAGAAATGCTGGAGTTAAAAATGACTTTAGCCGGGCGTGGTGGTGCATGCTTGTAATCCCCGCGCTTGGGATGCGGAGTCAGGAGGATCTGCAAGTTCGAAGCCAGCCTCACTAGCCTAAGAGACCCTGTTTCCAAATAAAATATAAAATAGGTCTGGGAGTATAGCCCAGAAGTAGAAGGGTTCCATCTCCAGTACCACCAAAAAAAAACCAAACCAAACAAAAAAAACTTTAAGGAATTAAGGTCATAAAAACACTTAGGTATAATGGGAAATTTAGAAAGCCTCAGAAAATAAGTGCAATTTCAGAAAAGACATGAGAAAACTCTCCCTTTCACCGCTGGCTTGTCTACTGAAGGCTGAAGCTTTTAAATAGCTTGAGTGTGTATTAAAGGAATAATCCAGCACAGAGCCATTCACAAAATCTGCAACAGGTGAGGGGGTTTTTAATCATTTCTTTCTCTTTTTTCTTTTTCAGCTCCTGGCATCTCAGGAACTCTCTGTGAAAACAATGGAGTAAGCCAGGCTTGGTGACACATGTGCATGTTCGTACTCCCAGTGCTTGAGAGGCTGAGACAGGAGGATTGCAGGTTCAAGGCCAACCTCAGCAATTTAGGGATGCCCTCAGCAACTTAGCGAGACACTGTTAAAAAAAAAAAAAGCCTGGCAGTGTACAAATAGAACACTCCTGCTTCAATCCCCAACACCAAAAACAATGGAGTAACACAAGCAAACAATGGAATAACACAGGAATGACTACAGACAAGTAACACAATCTCTGCAGAAATACTCTGGGAAAGTCCTTAAGGGAAAACTATAGTCTTCAGCAAACAACTGAAGTGCAGGCAGAACTAAATTTCAGAGGTACCCTATTAAGTTTAAAAAAAATATATATATATTTTTTTGGTGGTACTGGGGGTGGAACCCAAGGCTTTCTACTTCCGGGCTATACTCCCAGACCCATTTTATTTATTTATTTATTTATTTATTTATTTATTTATTTATTTATTTTTGGTGGTACTGGGGTGGAACCCAGAGGCTTTCTACCTCCGGGCTATACTTCCAGACCTATTTTTTATATTTTTTTAAATTTGGAAACAGGGTCTCACTAAGTTGCTGAGAGCCTCACTAAGTAGCTGAGGCTGGCTTCGAACCAGTGTGATCCTCCTGTCTCAGCCTCCCAAGTGCTGGGATTACAAGCATGTGCCACCATGCCTGGCTTCCCAGCCCCATTTTATATTTTATTTGGAAACAGGGTCTCACTAAATTGCTGAGTCTGGCTTCGAACCTGCGCGATCCTCCTGTCTCAGCCTCCCAAGCGCGGGGATTACAAGCGTGCGCCACCACGCCCGGCTAAAAAAAATTTTTTTTCAGTACTGGGGATGGAACCCTGGGACATTCTACCTCCAAGCTATACCTCCAGCCCTATTTTTTATTTTTTGAAATAGGGTCTCACTCAGTTGCAAAGGGCCTAAGTAGCTGAGGCTGTCCTTGAATGATGATCCTCCTGTCTCAGCCACCACGCCCAGCTTAAATATCCATTTTTAACAACTATAAAAATTTACAAAGAATAAAGAAAAAAAACCCCATGTCGTGGCACACGCTTGTAATCTCAACATTTCGGAGGCTGAGACGGGAGGATAGTGGTTTCCAGACAGCCTCAGCTACTTAGTGAGGCCCTTCGCAACTCAGTGAGACCTGGTTTCAAAATAAAGAATAAAAAATAGGCTGGGACTGTCGCTGGGAGGTAGAATGCCCCTGGGTTCCATCTCCAGTACCGAAAAAAAAAAAAAAAAAAAAAAAAAAGATAGGTAGGTTACTTGACCACTTGGAGAACCATACGGGAAAAAAAAACTTAAGACTTTACAGCTTTCTCAAAACTCAAACTGGATCATAAACCTAAAGGTTTATGCAAAGCTCTGAACTAGAATGTAACAGCGAAAGTAGTCCGCCCTGAGTTTGGTAAAGAAATTTCAGAGGCAATACCTTCTGGGTCTTGTTGCATATGTGAAAACTGATAACCTGGACCTCACTGAAATTAAAGCATCATGTTAGCTGGGTGTGGTGGCGCACGCATGTAATCCTAGTACTTGGAAGGGTGAGGAAGGAGAATCATGCAGGTTTGAAGCCAGCCTCAGCTACTTAGTGAGGCTCTCAGCAAGTTAGTGAGACCCTGTTTCAAAATAAAATATAAAATAGGTCTGGGAGTATAGCCTGGAGATATAAGGCCGCTGGGTTCCACCTCCAGTACCACATTCATGTCTTTCTGGGAAAGACAAACTATGCCATTCAGCATTTCGCAGAGCTGAGAGAGAGCTGTGCAAAGGGGGCTGCAGGCGGGGCAGCCTCTGCGCAGGCTCGGAGGGGGACCCGGGCCGAGAAGGGCGCAGGTAGGGGCTGACCTAGAGGCCCCGGTCTGCGCAGCCTACGGCCTGTCCACAGCCTCAGAACGCCGGCCCCACTCTCACCATTTCCCTGCTTCCAGAGTCCCTGCGTCCTCCTCAGGGTTCCTGAGATCAGCTGAGTCACAGCCAAGACAAAGGCTGAGAACTTCGGTCTTTTTTCCTCGGTGTACGCCCAGGAAACTGTTAGGAGACCGGAAAGAGGCAACGAGAGAAACCCGAGCCTTTGTAAAAAAAAAAACCCCGCATCCCTCCACCCACCTTGCATCTGATTGGACAATGCCTCTCCCCCGATTGGCTAGTAGGCCAGTGCCCGCCCCCCTGAAGCCTGAGTGACAGTCCACTGAGGGTTTGTGGAGCTACCAGAAGGGAAAAGGGCCATAGCCCTTGCAGCCCAGAACACCTCCCAAGAGGGGATCTTGCCCAGCCTAGGGTGGTTGCTTTTACGTGAACTTGCTTTTGGCTTTCCAGAGAGTGTACTGCTGTCTTGTACTCAGTGGGCACTTCCTGTTGAACACAAGGTCACGAGTGTGTCCAATTAAAACAGTGGTAGCCTTGGCTCAGAGCTAAGATGATGCCCAGATTCTGCCAAGCCCGACTGGGATATGAAAGACGACCTGATATCCTCCATTCATCAGGATTTGGGGATAAAGAATGACATGAGAGCCAGGCGTGGTGGTGCAGGTTTGTAATCCCAGCGCTTGGGAAGCTGAGACAGGAGGATCGCACAGGTCCGAATCTAGCCTCAGCTACTGAGTGAGGCTCTGAGCAATTTAGTAAGACCCTGTTTCCAAATAAAATATAAAATAGGTCTGGGAGTATAGCCCAGAGGTAGAAAAGCCCCTGGGTTCGACCCCAGTACCCCCCCCCCCACACACACACAAAGAGAAAAAAGAAAATGAAAAAGAATGACAAGAATTACACTTCAGGAGCCAAGCATGGTGGCGAACACTTGTAATCCCAGCATTTGGGAGGCTGACAGGAGGATCCCAGTTCCCAGACAGCCTCAGCTACTTAGTGAGGCTATATGCATCTCAGTGAGACCCCTGTTTCAAAATAAAGAAGAAAAAATAGGAGCCGGGCGTGGTGGCGCACACTTGTAATCCCAGCATTTGGGAGGTTGAGACTGGAGGATTGAGGTTTGCAGACAGCCTCAGCTACTTAGTGAGGCCCTCCGCAACTTAGTGAGACCCTGTTTCAAATTAAAGAATAAAAAATGGGGGAGGGAGTGTAGTTCGAAGGTCGAATGCCCCTAGGTTCCATCCTCAGAACTGCAAAAAAAGGGGGGGGGGTGCTGGAGGTGTAGCTAGGAGGCATTCCATACCCAGTACTTTAAAAAAAAAATACACCTGAACTCTGGAAAAAAGAATGTAATTGTGAAAAACTCACCAATAGGGAACAAACTTACCAAATGCATAGGAAAACTGGGCTAGGATAATAGAATGAGGGGTAGAAAAAACTAGTATCAATAATAAAAGTTGATCTTTTCAAAAGATGAATAATTGAGAAGGGATTATGTATATTTACTTTTTTTAAAAATTGGGGATTGAAGAGGGGGCATTCTACCTTCAAGTTACACCTCCAGCCCTATTTTGGGGGGAGTACTGGAGATTGAACCCAGGGGCATTCTACCTCTAAGCTACACCCCCAGCCCTAATTTTTATTCCTTATTTTAAAACAGGGTCTCACTGAGTTGCAGAAGGCTTAAGTACCTGCGATTCTCCTGTCTTAGCCTCCCAAGCACACAGGAGTGTGCCACCATGCCCAGTTTATTTTTGTGGTACTAGGGATTAAACCCCAGGTGCATTGTACCTTGGAGCTACACCCCAAGGACCCTCCCTTTTTAAATTTTAAAACAGGGTCTGGTGGCACACACTTGTAATCCCAGTACTTGGGAGGCTGAGACAGGAGGATCCTAGGTTTCTGGCCAGTCTCAGGAACTGGTGAGGCTCTCCACAACTTAATGAGACCTTGTTTCAAAAATAAAGAATAAAGCCGAGCACGGTGGCACACTTTTTTTTTTTTCTTCTTGGTGGTACTGGGGATGGAACCCAGGGGCCTTCTACCTGTGGGCTATACTCCCAGACCTATTTTATATTTTATTTGGAAACAGGGTCTCTTAAGCCAGCTGAGGCTGGCTTCAAACGTGTGAGATCCTCCTGTTTCAGCCTCCCAAGCCCGGTAATTACAAGGGCACACCACCATGCCTGGCTGTAATGCATGCTTTTAATTACAGCGGAGAGCCTCAGCTACTTAGTGAGGCCTTCTGCAACTCAAGTGAGACCTTATTTCAAATTAAAAAAAAAAATAGGGCTGGGGGTGTAGCTTGGAGGTAGAATAGCCCTTGGTTTCCATACCCAGTACTGGAAAATAGGTGTAGCTCAAAGGTACAATGTCCCTGGGTTCAATCCCCAGTACCGCAAAAATAAATAAATACAGATAAATGAAAGAGGGTCTTGCTTTATTACTGAGGCTGGCCTTGAACCTGTCATCTTCCTGTCTGTTTCCCAAATACTAGCATATGTAACTATGCCTGGCTGTGTTAAATGAATTAGGATAGTGTCATGTCATTGAATCTATGTATTGAGCACTCTGTGTTACATGACTTATACTACATGAAGACAAAAGTAAATATGTAGCATGTAGCCAGGCATAGTGGCACAAGCTTATATAATCCCAGCATTTGGGAGGCTGAGACAGGATGATCATCGTTCGTGAACAGCCTCAGCTACTTCGTGAAGCCCTTTGTAACTCAGTGTTTCCAAATAAAGAATAAAAATTAGGACTGGGGGTGTTGCTCAGAGGTAGAATGCCCAAGTTCCATCCCCAGTACTGCAAAAACAACAACAACAAAAAAAAATGTATAAATTTCTGATAGGCTATGTCCACATTTTGTTGCAATGTGAACTGTTCATTTGATCCCCACATACAGCTTTGGGGGCTGCAATCTCTAAAAATGGGTCACTTTTCAGCAATGAATCCATGAAAAACAAGAGTGGTATTTTTTGGCCCTGGTACTCTTTAGGATAGGATAGAAATGGTCTAAAGTTGGATTCTAGAGAAAATTGGCATAATTCAAGAAATCAAATAAAACTGCCCCTGGCTTTCCTAAAAATAGCTTTGGTGGAGTGTTACGTGTCCATTCTATTCTTACCTGGCAGGGATTTCTTTTAGTGTTGGTGTTGTTTACTGGTGCATTGTAATTAATTATACATTATAGACTCATAGTGATCTATTATTCATCATGCACACAACATCACTTGGTCTAATTCCCTTCCTAAATCTCTGCTTGCTCCTGTCTCTTTCCTTTCCATACATGATCATGAGGTTCGTAGTGACACATTCATAAATGCACATAAAATTATTTGGTCAGTTTCCTTCCCCCCATCTTCCATTTCCCTCCTCTCCTCCTTCCCCTACTCACCTTCCAGTATTCTACTGGTCTTTTTCTTCCATTTCATGAGGCCCTTTTTCTTTCCTATTTTCTCTCCAGCTTCCACACATGAAAGAAAACATGTGGCCCTTGATTTTCTGAGTCTGGCTAAACTTATTTAGCATGAAACTCTCTAGTTCCACACATTTTCCTGCATGACCTAATTTTGTTGTGTGTGCTGTGTGTGCAGTACTTTTGGAGGTAGCATTCTGCCTCCAAGCTATACCCCCAGTATATTTTATTTTGAAATAGGGTCTTACTAGGTTGATGAGATTTTTCACTTGCTAAGGCTTTCCTCAAACCTCCAATCTTCCTGTCTCAGCCTCCCATGTATTGGAATTACAGCCATGCATCATCACACCCAGCTATTTTGTTCTTGTGTCTGAGTAAAATTCCACTGTGTATATATACACTTTTTTTTATCCATTTGTGATGGACAATGAGGTTGGCTTCCTAACATCGCTGACAGAGGACATGGACTAAGCCTGACGAATGAAAGGTTCTGAAAGAGTTAAAGGAGATTCAAGAAAGGTGGAATCCTCCAAAAACTCTACATATGACTCCTGTGCTCTCTGGAATTTGCCCTCTAAGGCCCACCAGTGAGAGCAGGGGACTGATCTTAGTCACAGTTCCTATAATGTCTCATGGGAGGTACTTTTGTCTTGCTTATGATTGTATCTTAGCGATTTACATATCCTCTACTACCTAATACCCCCTATTGTATTTTGGTATTTACTCTTTCCCATGAGGATTTGATAATTAACCTAACTGGAGAAGGGTATAAAAAACTTAGTTTTAAAGAATAAAATTGTCAGTTGCATGAGAGACAATTGTCCAAGTCATTATTTCAGGTCTTTTCCTCCCAAGTCCAGGAGAGGACTCCCAATTGCTATTGTCAATTATGCTGCTATATGCATGTGTCACTATATATTCTGACCTTAATTCCTTAGGGGAATGGCAAAGCCTGGGTCCCTTGAGCTGTTTGACAAGGTCTCTGCGAGAGGAAGACTCCTACAAGGCAGGAGGATGATGACTACCCTCACATTGACCCTGCTTTGTATTTTGTGTTCTAATTGGATTAATTAAGCCAAAGGATCTGGGTGGTCTCAATGAGACATGATGTTCTTTGTATATGAAGATGTTACAGGAAAAAGGGTATTAAGAAACCAGGGAATTGCTCAGAAATTCATAAAATCCCAAATAGTAAGAATCTGGCTAGTAGAAATTAAAACAATTACAGTTGTTTATAGATGCTGAATCTTTTGAGGAAAAACCTGATGTGATGCCTGCAAAATTCATTGGGCCAGCTTATATTAAAGAGTGTGCATGGTTGCCACTAAAAGGGGCCAGAGCTAAGCAATATATAGCCCCCCCAATATAGGAATTATATAGGATGGAGAATGGATAGAAAGGGGTTAGAAAAATGGGTTTTGGCACGAAAATACTTATGGAAAGGTTGAGTAGGCAGAGACCTTGGTGCCTGCTCACTAAAGCACAAAAGAATTTTCTTAGTTAATAATTTAAGGACTTCCGGGAAGATGGCGACCGAGAAAAGCGGGGCTTAAGAGCCCCGCTAACAAAAAATCTCCATTACCACAAAATCAGTGCCTTTCATAGCCAGAAAACACCATCACCAGTGAAACGAAAAATCACCAGGCTCCAGAGAGAAAGCGGACTGAGAACAGAGCCACAGAGGAGATACACCGGCCTCGCGCCCGAGGATGCGGCAGAAGCGGCAGCAGCGTCACACTGCCGGCGGCACCGGCGAATTCACGGGACGGCTACAGCAAGCCGAGATGAGTCACTGCGGAACAGCCAGGCGGGATTTCTCTGCGCAGAGAGCATCTAAAGCTCCCAGTGGCCGAGCTCAGCACAGGCTGCAGGGATTCAGAGTAGAAATCAAAATCAAGAAGAAAAACGCCAGCCCCATAGCCGAGGGCGTAGCAGTGGCGCCATATTGCCACCGGCGGCAGCAGCAGCGAATTCAGCGAGGCCAGTACAGCTATATCTGCGTACTCAAGAACAGTGAGTCAAATTGCGGGCCACAGAGGAGAAATCCCAGTACTGTACTCCCTGGGACTTGACCCAGTAGGGGAGGGGTGGTGGCAGAGATATCACACCATAGGAGAACGTGCAACCTGGCACCCCCCACAGTCTAAAGCAGCCTCTGTCGACTCTCTGGGTCGGAGACTCTGTGATAAAACCCAGTAAAGGAGTAGTGGGGTCTGAGATACTACTGACTCGAGATCCAGAACACCTTAAGTGAAGTCATAGTGACCCAAGGGAAGAACCCAGAGAAGGCACAAACATCGGAAATCATGGGAAAGAGGAATAATACTGGAGCAATTAATGCCCACAACCCCACAACATCAGAACCCGATAAAACAGAAATTCAGAGATTTCTAGAAGATCAAATCAGGAAAATAACTGTAGAAATAATAGAGGTGCTTCGAAAAGAACTCAGAGAGAGCCAAAAAGAGATAAAGGATGCAATTAATGAAGTAAAGGCCTCAATTCAAAGCACAAACAACCGATTAGAACACATGGAGAACAGAATCTCGCTCTTAGAAGATGAGCAATCCAAAAATGAACTCATAGTTTCTAATCTAGAAAAAAATATCCAACAGCAGGAATCTGACATTGAAGAAATATGGACCCATTTTAAGAGAGCTAACCTAAGAATAATTGGAATAGAGGAGGGAAAAGAAAGTGATACCAAAGAGATCAACAATCTCTTCAAGGAAGTAATAGCAGAAAATTTTCCAAACATAGAGCAAGAGGTTGATACACAGATCCAGGAAACTTATAGAACTCCCTTTAGACAGGATCGGAGAAGAGGATACCCACACCACATAATTGTCAAAATGACCAATGTGGAAGCCAAGCAGAGAATCTTAAAGGCAACAAAAGCAAAGGGCCAAGTGACATTCAGAGGCAAACCAATTAGAATCACTCCAGACTTCCCAAACCAAGTCATGAGAGCCAGAAGGGCTTGGAGTAACATATTCCCAATTCTGAAAGAAAACAACTTCCAGCCAAAAATTTCCTACCCAGCAAAACTTTCTATCAAATTAGATGGAGAAATAAGAAGCTTCCATGACAAACAGAAACTGAAGGAATTTATGTCTTCAAAACCAGCACTAGAGAAAATACTCAAAGAGATTAACTACAAAGAAGAAATAGGTAACACACTCCAGAACTAGAGAAACAAGATTTTCCATCCAACAGACAACTAAGATTGGTTATCTGTGGAGATTCATTATTTATGTTAGTCTTTTACCTATCTCTAAAGGGTATTGTTTGCCTTTATTGTTGTTAATTTTTAGGATTTCTAGTTGGAATATTAATATACCTTCAGATATAGCATTTGGAAATATTTTATCCCATTCTATTAGTAACTGTTAACTCTGTTTACATTGTCTTTGGATATACAATTTTTTTTTTTTTTAGGGAGTTTGTATACTCCTCTGTTGCCTGTGTCATTGAAATCATAACCAAGAAATCACTGCCAATTTCAATGTTGTGAGGTTTAATGACCCAGATTTTCTCCTAAAAGTTTATAGTCTTAAGATTTATATTTAGGTCTATTATCTATTTTGAGTTAATATTTGTATATGGGATTAGGTAAGGGTCCAATTTTATTCTTTTCCATGTAATTATTATTTTTTAACAATATTTAGTTAAAAGATTATTATTTCCACCACCAAATGTTCGTGGAAACCTTGTCAAAAATAACTTGACAATATAGGGAAGAATTTAGCTCTAGGCTTTTATTTAACTCCAATGGTTTATATATCTGCCTTTAGAATAGTACTACACTGTTTCAATTATTGTAGCTTTATATGGTTTGAAATCAGAAAATATATATCTTCTAGCTTTGTTCTTTTTCAAGATCGTTTTGGGTACCTAGACTCCATATTCCATATTAGGATAGATTTTTTTCTGAAAAATAAATGTATAAATAAATGATAGTTTCACCTAAAAAATAGAAAAAAATATTCTCTGGTAAGAAAGAAAGCAAAAAGAAATATTGAAATGTTATCTTTAAGTCATCAAAACTTGGTATCAGACAAATGAAACTGTTATGTGAGATTATCGTTTTTAATTTTAGATAAATTGCCATAATACTAGATGTCAACTACTAAGCCAAGCATGGGAGGGAGGGATAGGGAGAGAATACGGTGGGGATTGGGTGGGGGCTGACTGGGAAAAGTGTGCATGTAAGTCTACAAAAGTATGTATCCTACTATGATGTATGAATACAGTGCACCAATAAAAAAATAAATAAATAAATAATTTAATAGGTATTGTAGAAAATCAGGTATAGACATTGTATATTAGAAAATAGAATAAGTTTAGTGTGGATTTGGTAGTTAGGTTAGAATAAGTTAATATTCCATATTAATTTTATATTTTATTTTATTAATATCCAGTAATATTTATTATATTACAAAATATAAAATATTTTATTAATATTTATTAAAACATTAATGTTTTAATATTTTAATTTTATATTAATATTAAACTATTTTAATATTTAGTGGTTAAAATAGCAGATAATATTAGCAGTTAATTTTAGAAGTAGAGGTAGTAAGTTTAACATTTAGTAGTTAATGTACCAGTATTGGGAAGAGGTTTCAAAATGTATTAATGTACCAGTATTGACAGAGCAGGATACCTAGGCTAGAGATAGGGCAGCACATCTACATATCAAAGGACCTGCCCAGATCTGGTCCTGCTGCCTATAAGAATGCTCCACATGTTGTATCTTTGGTGAATTCATTCGAACCACCCCCTCATGTTACCCTTGGGTACATGAGGCTTTCACTGTCCTCTGTATTTCTATCTTTTTAATAAACTTCTTTAAATCTTCAGCAAGAGTCCGGGATAACGTGTATTTACCCTTAGCTCAGGACAAGAACCTGTAGTTTTCTGTTTTGGGTTTTTTTGTGTTTTGAGGGAAATTGTGTCTGGAACCCTAACAGGGGTCCTCGGGGACAGTTTCCCCAAAACCATAACATATTGTCAAAACCGTAACAGTTAAGTTAAAGGACAGGATATTTTAGTTTATTAGGTATGATGGAGAGTGGCTATGCAGGGCCCCTTTTGGTGTATTCTGACCAAGGATCAAAAGAATTCACTGAGGAGATAATTAAAACAGGTTTTAGGAGAAAATAAAATATGCTGTATCTTTTGTTGTTGTTGGTAATGGGGGTGGAATCCAGGGGCTTTCTACCTCTGGGCTATACTCGCAGAGCTATTTTATATTTTTTATTTGGAAACAGAGCCTCACTAAGTAGCTGAGGCTGGCTTCGAGCCTGTGCGATCCTCCTGTCTCAGCCTCCCAAGCACTGGGATTACAAGCGTGCGCCACCACGCCCGGCTATATATACTGTATCTTGAAATATGAAATATAAAAGTAAAATGCTTTGTGCCCTTTAAAGATTTTTTATAATATTTGTGTCCTTTTTAATGGAAAAGCCCCTTGATATTTTTTCTACTTTTGGTTTAGCCTTAGGTTTGAATGTGCTTTGTAGTGCTCCATTGTTAGTGAGGTTAATAATTAGAATAGATTTTTGTGGCTAGGTAAACAGAATGAATTGTATGACGTTAATTTGGATAATTTCAGGTGTTTTCTCAACAATGGCATTGGGATATGAGCTCATTGGGGCAGTTCGAATTGTTCCAGATAGAGTGCAAAATGTACTTAGGTATATTAAAAATATACTTTGCCAAAAGTTTTTTGTACCAAGTATACTGAGGATATGTTTTGCCAAAAGTTAATACCAAACACTTCCATGTAAAAGCATATAAAAATAAAGCAGACTCCAAATGATAGAGTCACGCTTCCAGATCCTCCAAGAAAGGCTCTCTCTCATTCCCTCAAAGCGCTGACTCCTCCCTCACCTTGGAGACCCCCTGAATTGGCTGGAGCTAGTCTTCGGCAGGGGAATATCCCAAGGAGTGGTATGTCTGGGTCACATGATAGTTCCATTGCTACTTTTTGAGGAATCTCTATAATGATCTTCATAGTGGTTGAACTAATATTTTACAACCCCACCAGCAATGTATAAATACTCCTTTTCTCTCACATCCTAGCCAGCATTTATTATTGTTTTCTTAATAATGTTGGCAGGAATTTTTCCTTTATGGTAACATTCTGTAGCCTTTTCTGGTGAATTCACTTTTTTTTTTTTTTTTTTGGTGGTACTGGGGGTGGAACCCAGAGGCTTTCTACCTCCAGGATATACTCCCAGACGTTTTTTTTTTTTTTTTTTTGTGGTACTGGGGTTCCTGGAAGCCCTTCTACCTCCGGGCTACACTCCCAGACCTATTTTTACATTTTTATTTGGAAACAGGGTCTCCTAAGCCAGCGTGTGTGGCTGGCTTCGAACCTGCGCGATCCTCCTGTCTCTGCCTCCCAAGCACGGGGATTACAAGCGTGCGCCACCACGCCCCGCCCTCCCAGACCTTTTTTATATTTTATTTGGAAACAGGGTCTCACTAAGTTGCTGAAAGCCTCACTAAGTAGCTGAGGCTGGCTTCGAACCCGTGTGATCCTCCTGTCTCAGCCACCCAAGCGCGGGGATTACAAGCGTGCGCCACCATGCCCGGCGTGAATTCACTTTTGATTCTGTGTACTTAGTTTAATATTTTGTTTGATCAGGGTGTCTAATTTCAAGATTTCTCATTTAACACCTTGAAGGTAATTCTTAAACTGCATCTTAGGCTATTTGTTTTCTCTCTCCTCTTCCCCTTTTTTAACCATAAAAAAAAAAAAAAATCTTGAGCTGGGCGGGATGGTGCATGCTTGTAATCCCTGCACTTGGGAGGTGGAGACAGGAGGATCGCGCAGGTTCGAAGCCAGCCGCTCTGGCTTAAGAGACCCTGTTTCCAAAAAAAAAAAAAAAAAAAAAAGTATAAAATAGGTCTGGGAGTGTAGTCCAGAGGTAGAAGGGCTTTGAAGAACCCCAGTACCACCAAAAACATAAAAAAAGAATTAAAAAAATCTTCAAGCAAAATTTTTGTTTTTATTTTTGCATCCAGCATGGTGGTGCATACTTGTAAATCCCAACACTTGGGAGCCTGAGACAGGCGGATCATAGGTTTGAAGCCAGCCTTAGCAACTTCGCAAAACCCTAAGCAACTTAGTGAGATTCTCCTTCAAAATTGAAAAAAAAACAAAAAGGGCTAAGGTATTAGGGATTGAACCGAGGAACATTCTAACCTCTAAACTATACCGCTAGCCACCATACTTGGCTAATAACTTGTCTTTCTGAATCTGACTTATTTTGCTTAACATTAAGAACTCTGGTCCCATCCATTTCCCTGAAAATGACATGATTTTGTTCTTCTCAATAACAATCCAACGTCTTTATAGCCCACATTTTTGTTATCCACTCATCCATGAATGTGCACCTAGGCTGATTACCATGACTTGGCTATTATGAATTATATCACAATAAGCATGGGTATGCAGGTGTCTCTGTAATATGCTGATTTTAATTCCTTTGAGTACATACCCAAGAGTGGTATATGACACTTAAGCTGGTCAATTTCCACAGTGCCTATACTAATTATATTCCTACCAACAGTGTATAAAGGATACTTTATTGTTATTTCTTTTCTTTGGGGGGTTCTAAGGATTGAACTCAATTCAATTACTCCCAGTACTTGGGAGGCTGAAACTGCTGAGGTTTAAAGCCAGCCTCAGCAATTTAGTGAGATCCTGTTTCAAAATGAATAGTAAAAAAGGGCTAGGGGGAGCCTGGTGTGGTGGTGCATGCTTGTAATCCCAGTGCTTGGGCGGCTGAGACAGGAGGATCACACAGGTTCGAAGCCAGCCTCAGCTACTTAGTGAGGCTCTCAGCAATTTAGTGAGACCCTATTTCCAAATAAAGTATATAATAGGTCTGGAAGTATAGTCTGGAGGTAGAAAAGCCCCTGGGTTTCACCCCTAGTAACACACACACACACATACACACACACACACACACACACACACACACACAGTTAGGGGTATGGCTTAGAGGTATAACACCCCTGGGTTCAATCCTCAGTACCATTAATTCTGTTAATCTTTTAGTATCTTTTTCAATTTCTTTCTTCAAGTATATTGTAATGTAAAAATATTTTTCTTTTTGGCACTGGGGATTGAACACAGGGAATTCTATCTCTGAGCTACACCCCTAGCCCTTTGTAATTTTGTAACAGTTGCAAAGTTGCTGAGGCTGTCCTTAAAACATGTTATCTTCCTATCTCAGCCTCCCAAGACACAAGATTCACAAGTATGTGCCACCACACCTGGCTGTTCTGTAATTTTCATTGTAAAGTTCTTTCATTTCCTATATTATGTTTATCATAGACAGTTTTTTTTTTTAAGCTATTAATTAGCCGGGCATGGTGGCACATGCTTGTAACTCCAGCATTCAGGAAGTTGAGACTGGAGGATGGCGGTTCGCGGACAGCCTCAGCTACTTAGTGAGGCCCTTTGCAACTCAGTGAGACTCGGTTTTAAAATAAAGAATAAAAAATGGGGCAGGGGGTGCGGCTCAGAGGTTAAATGCCTCTGGGTTCCATCCCTAGACCTGCAAAAATAAATAAGTAATAAATAAATAAATAAATAAATAAAGCAATTGTAAATTGAATTGTTTTTCTGGTTCCTTTCACAGTGAGTATACTATTGGCATATAGAAAAGCCATTACCCTGTGTGTGTTGATTTTTTTTTTTTTTTTTTTTTTTTTTGCAGGTCTGGGGATCCAGGGGCATTTGACCTTCGAGCTACACCCCCTGCCCTATTTTTTATTATTTATTTTGAAACAGGGTCTCACTGAGTTGCAGAGGACCTCACTAAGTAGCTGAGGCTGTCCGCGAACCGCAGTCCTCCAGGTCTCAGCCTCCCGAATGCTGGAATTACAAGCGTGCGCCACCACGCCCGGCTGTGTGTTGATTTTGCATTCTGCTATTTTGCTGAATTTGTTTATCAAATCTAAAAGTCTGGTGGGGAAACTTTGCCATTTCTATGAGAAAACTTGGATGAAACACCTGGATATTAGATATATAGGCATAGTGATTTTCTCAGTAGGACTTTCTAGATCAGGGTGCAGTGTTGCATGTGTATATTCCCAGTATTTGTGAGGCTTATAAAGAAGGATCACAGATTTGGGGCCACCTTCAGAAATTTAGAGACTCAAAAACTTAGAAAGATGCAATTTCAAAATTCAAAAAAAAATTTTAAAGGGCTAGAGGTATAGTATAGCTCAGAGGTAGAACTTCCCTGGGTTCAAACCCTAATCCTATGGGGTGGGAGGGGGCAGAGAGAGAGAACGTTTGACATCTTTAGACATAAGGGAAACAGAAATCAAAATTAAATTGAGATTTTACCTCATTTTAGTCAGAATGGCAATAAAGAATAGCAAGAAATGCCGGTGAGACTATTGAGAAAAGGAAACCTTTTTACACAGTTGGTGGGAATATAAATTAATAGAGCCACTATGGAAGTCAGTGTGGAGGTTGCTCAACAAACTAAAGATGAAACTACCATTTGGTCCAGCTACACAAGTCTTTGGTATTTATCCAAAAGAATAAAAGATAACATATTTTAGAGATACATGCATTCCCATGTTTACAATACAGCTCACAAAAGCCAAGTTATGAAACCAGCCTAAGTGTTCAACAGATAAAGAAAATGTGGTATATATACACAATGGAGTTTTATTCAGCCATAAAGAATAAAATTACAGCTGGGCATTGTGGTACATTCCTGTAAACTAAATACTTGGGAAGGCGAGGCAGGAGCACTGCAGGTTCAAGGACAGCCTCAGCAAGTAGAAACCCTGTTTATAAATAAGAAATAAAATTGGGCTGGGGGTATAGTTCCGAGGTAGAATGCCTCTGGGTTCAGCCCCAATAGTCCCCCCCACACAAAAAGAATAAAATTACATAATTTGTAACAAAATTGCTAGAACTGGAGAACATTATTAAGTGAAATTAGTCAGACTAAGAAAGGCAAGTTTTCTCTCATAAGTGAAAGTTAAAGAGGAAAAAAGAAAATGGGCTCTCAAGAAAATAGGAGACTGCTCAGAGGAAGGGGCCAGGGGACGGGGTGAGGGGAGGCAAAGGAAGTAAAGTTGATCAAATTATGTTATGTGCACACATGTATACGCCACAATGAAACTCACTATTCTGTATAACTGATGTGTATCAATTAAAAAAAGAAAATAAAAATCTTCTGGTGGAGTCTTTAGGGTCTTCTAAATATATGACTACATCATCTGTAAATGGGAATAATCTATTTGACTTTTTACTATAGGTATCACTTTAATTTCTTGCCGAATTGCTCTGACCTGAATCTGAAGCATTATAATTTTCTCTGTTTCAGTGGCAATCAAATGGCTACCCTGGGCCACAATACTTGCATGATCTTCAGGGTTCCCACAGCAGCAAACTCAGGCATGACCACAAGATGGCTCCCCACTACAGCTCTCTGCTCACAAGTTGAGATAAACCACACACTTTTTTTTTTAATAAAATTTTTTTTGGTGTGTGATACTGAGGGTGGAACCCAGGGGCTTTGCTACCTCTGCCCTATACTCCCAGAACTATTTTATATTTTATTTGGAAACAGGGTCTAAGTTGCTGAGAGCCTCACTAAGTAGCTGAGGCTGGCTTAGAATCTGTGCCATTCTCCTGTCTCAGCCTCCCAAGCGCTAGGATTACAAGTGTGCACCACCACGCCCGGCTACCATGCACTTTTGAAGTACCAGCCTATTGTATAGCTCCTGGATCAGCTAGATTCAGACTGTCCTTCAGTTCTACAGCTCTTTCTGTGCCAAATTTGTCCACTATATTTCTCTGTCTCTCTTTGTTAACACCTTTCCTTTCTGTCATGTCCTAGTTTTGCCACTGCATGCTAGGGAAGCACACACCATTCCAAAAGGCCTTTTAAAATAGAAGTAATAAAAAGCATAGAGATGTATGCAATATTTATATAAAAAGTTAAAATAACAGTATAACTATTTTTTTATTTTTTGTGGTACTGGGGGTGGAACCCAAGGGCTTTTCTATCTCCGGGCTTTACTCCCAGACCTATTTTACATTTTATTTAGAAACAAGGTCTAAGTTGCTGAGAGCCTCACTAAGTAGCTGAGGCTAGCTTCCAACCTGTGCGATCCTCCTGTCTTAGCCACCCAAGTGCGGGGATTACAAGCGTGCAGCAACACGCCTGGCTTTCAGAATAACTATTTTTAATCAAGAAAAAGTAACAAAATGGGAAACACTTATAGCAACTGGTTAATATCTCTAATATACAAAAGCACATAAGGAGGAACAGATAAATTGCTCAATAAAATGTTCAATAGGCACAAATAAAACATTACTCTTAGTCAGCATTCTAGCTGCTATAACCCAAAAATCCTACCACACAATTTCTTTTTTTTTTGGTACTGGAGGTGGAACCCAGGGGCTTTTCTACCTCCGGGCTATATTCCCAGACTTATTTTATACTTTATTTGGAAACAGGGTCTCACTAAGTTGCTGAGAACCTCACTAAGTAGCTGAGGCTGGCTTTGAACCTGCACAACCCTCCTGTCTCAGCCTCCCAAGTGCTGGGATTACAAGCGTGTCCCACCATGCCCAGCTCCTACCACACAATTTAAAGGAAGATTTATTTGCTCACAATTTCCTGGTCAATTCCAGGTATTCTGTTTTGGATGCTAGGGACAACTAGGGAGAGTTAATGACCTGTGGGAGCAGGCAGAGTTGATTCCACTGTATTTAGGGTTGCAGAATTAGTTACCATCACCAAGAACAGGTAAATACGAGGATATTTGTAAATTTAATATTTTTAAATTTTGGTACAGGTAGGAGAGTCAAGATAATTTAAAAGATGAAAACAGCTTCCATAATACGAGATAATTTTTTTCTCAAAATGTTTTACTTTAGCATGGGCAGGTGGTGGATACCTGTAATCCTAGTACTTGGGAAACCAAGCCAGAAGGATGGAAGGTTCAAGGGAAGACTCAGCAATTTAGTGACATCCTGGAGTATACTTTCTCACTTTCTCTCTCTCTCTCCCTCTCTCTCTCTTTTTCTTTTTCTTTTTCTTTTGCAGTACTGGGCATGGAACACAGGGGTTTTCTACCTCTGGGCTACACTCCAAGACCTATTTTATATTTTATTTGGAAACAGGGTCTCACTAAGTTGCTGTGAGCCTCACTAAGTAGCTGAGGCTGACTTTGAACCTGCGCGATCCTCGTGTCTCAGCCTCCCAAGTACTGGGATTACAAGTGTGCACCACCAGGCCATGCTTTAGTATAATCTTTGCCCCAGGCTGCTTTGCCATTTCCAGGTACTGCTAGGTCCAGATGATGTCCTCTGTGATATACCACTCCTCACCCCTTCTTCATAGCCTTTCACATATGGTGCCTTCATTTCTGTAAATAAATCTCCTGTGCCCCCATTTAGTGCTTTCTATTTGCAATCTTTCCATGTAGAAAAACAAGAACTGAGTTTGCACAGAACACTTTAAAATCTACCACCTGACAACACTACTAGTGAATCCATTAAGGTCAGCCATAGCTGAGGTAAGAGATATTTAAAATGGTTAGTGGAAGAAAGAGATGGGTATCAATTGTGGACCAAAGCCCAATTGTAGTAATAAGGCTAAAAAGTGTCCCACTAATCTGTTTCTTTTAAAATCCCCTAAGCTGGGCATGGAGGCACAAGCTTGTAATCCCAGTTCTTGGGGAGGCTGAGACAGGTTTGAAGACAGCCTCAGCAAGTGAGACTCTCATCAACCTTGGAGAACTGTATCTAAATAAAAAAATAAAATCGGGTTGGGGGTATAGCTTGAAAGCAGAATGTTCTAGGTTCAATCCCAGTACCTTAAAAAAATAAAATTTTTAAAAAAGGATTCTCACTTTAAATCAGAGGTAATGGCACATACCTGTAATCTCAACATCTTGGGAGGGTGAAACAGGATGGTAAGTTCGAGGACAGCCTAAGCAGCACGGTGAGACCCTGTATCAAAAACAAAACAGAAACAATCCTGCTTTATTTGAGTAGGTGAATATGTAGGGTGCTGAATGTCTTGTGTGTGATAATAGAAAACTATGCATGTGATTATAAAACTATGCATGTTATTATAACTGCTAAGAAAGGGTTGGTCATCACTAGTGAAATAAAAGTCATTAGAGCGCCCAAATTACAGACAAGAGAATAACCATTTGATCAAAGCTTCAAAAATAATGAAAAGAAAAAATAAAAGATGCGTAATGAATAATAACAGAGCTAGGAGTGTAGCTCAGCTATAAAGCGCTTTGCTGTTTCTACAGAAACAAAGCCGACACACAAAGCTAAGTTCCGAGGTTCCGAGGTCCGGGGCGCTGTCCGGCCTCTCTAGGCAAGGTTCGGGCGAGACCAGTCCCAAAGGCCCTGACCAGGTGCAGCCTGTGCCTACCTGGCAAAGTCCAGGAAGCCACGCTCCCTGGAGCCAGCCACGTCCTCGGGGTCCCGCGCGGTCGGGCGGCTCACCTCCAAGTGTTCCCAGGGTTCAAGGGAAGGCCGGGAAAACGACGACAGTCTCTGCACCCGAGCCGCCGTCGGCCCTCGCGGGGAGGCAGGTCTCCAGTCCTCGCCCAGCCGTCGCGCTGGTCGGCGTCCGCGGAGGTCCTGCCGCCTCCCGGTCCGTCCGTCCGGTTACCGCCCTTTTCAACCCGCCCCGGGCGGAGGCCGAGCGGCGGGTTCTGACAGCCCCGCCCCGCGCGACGCCACCACGCCTCCCTGAGCATGCGCAGCGGCGCGCGCCCGGAGCCGCGCACGCGCATGCGTGCCCTGCGTTGCTTGGTGACTATTGTTCTCCATTGAAAGACCGGGTGGCGCGGAGCTTCCAACGCCTCTAATGGGATGTTATTGAGGTCCAGGGTTGGCTTATCTATAAGCTTCAGCACTGGGCTCCGGAGCCCGTGAAAAGCCGAGGGGGAGGAAAGTGTCCTGAGGAGAGCGGGCCTCCACCATGAAGAGGATCTTTGGCTTCCGGAATAAGGGCCAGTCGCCCGTGGCCGCGTCTGCCAGCCTGCGCAGGAACTCGGTGGGCTTGGGGCCCGAGAGCGTTCCCTCGCCCAGATATCCCACTCGGGACAAGGACATGGGGAAGATCCACAAGGCTGCGAGTGCAGGCAACGTCGCCAAAGTGCAGCACATCCTGCTCCTCGGGGAGAGCGGCGTGAACGACAGAGATAAGAAGAACAGGTAGGGTTCTCCGCCCGGCTGGAGGGCCCTGGAGGGAGTAGGTCCTGCGCGCTCTCCTTCCCGCGGGATCCACCTTCTGCCTCGAAGGCCTCGGCTCCTAGGACGCGCTGACCGTGGAAGGTCTAAAGCCCGGGACCCCTAAAGAGCAGCAAAAACAAATTTTAGCTGTTTTCCTATCCACTTAGAGTCCCCTAGAGAACACTTTATTGACTATTTAAAAGTGGTGTAACTAACAAAATTTATGGGCAGCATTTTTTTAACTTTGACGTTTTTAAAACTCTAGTGTAGGAAAGAGAACCATTTACCATAATATATGAGCTTCAGGGGCCAAAATTCTTTTAATAAAATTCAATGTTTGTCTTATACCAAGTTTATACCTATAAACGTGTTGTTTAAGAAGAGACCTTAAAAGAAAACTTTTGTGTGTGTGTGTGTGTGTGTGTGTGTGTGTGTGTGTGGGTCTGGGGATGGAACCCAGGGCCATTCGACCTCCGAGCTACACCCCCTGCCTTATTTTTTATTCTTTATTCTGAAACAGGGTCTCCCTGAGTTGCAGAGGGCCTCATTAAGTACTGAGGCTGTCTGCGAACCACGAACCGCGATCCTCCGGCCTCAGCCTCCCGAATGTTGGGATTACAAGCGTGGGCCACCATGCCCAGCTAAAAGGAAACTTTGAAATGAGAATTTAGCACCCTGTTCTAGAATAGGAAGACTTAATCTCAAAATATGAGATCATTCAGTGTTTATTAGTTTTACATAAACTAAATAAAAATATCGAAGTTTAACATTTTTTAATTCCTTGTGCTATTACTATTGTAATGACACTAAAATTTTGGTAATAGTTACTCTTCTAGGTATCAAAATATGCTATTAATTTTTCACAATTAATGGTTTGATAACACTTGAAAAGACATAACAATAGAAAATTCAGAAACATGCTGGGCGTGGTGGCGCACGCTTGTAATCCCCGTGCTTGGGAGGCGAAGACAGGAGGATCGCGCTGGTTCGGAGCCAGCCTCGCCAGCTTAAGAGACTCTGTTTCCACATAAAAATGTTAAAAAATAGGTCTGGGAGTGTAGCCCGTGAGAGTGTATACCGGAGGTAGAAGGGCTTCCAGGAACCCCAGTACCACCAAAAAAAAAAAAAAAAAAAAAAGAAAGAAAATTCAGAAACACAAATATATGTATTTACAACTTTATACCGGTGATATTCAATATTAGTAGGAAAATATGAATTATTCATAATGAAACACCTGTTAACTGCAGAAAAATAGCTAGATCTTTATGTCACAAAAATTAGTATAGATTATAAAGCCGAGCTTGGTGGCGCATGCCTGTAATCCCAGCACTTGGGAGACTGAGACAGGAGGATCATGGTTTGCCAACAGCCTCAGCTATTTAGTGAGGCCCTTTGTAAATCAATGAAACCCTCTTTTAAGATAAAGAATAAGCCTGGTGCGGTGGCTGGCACATGCTTGTAATCCCAGCATTCGGGAGGCTGATACCAGAGGATCATGGTTTGCAGACAACCTCAGCTACTTAGTTGAGGCCATCTGCAACTCAATGAGACCCTGTTTCAAAATAAAGAATAAAAAATAGGGCAGGGGGTGTAGCTCGGAGGTCAAATACCTCTGGGTTCCATCCTCAAACCTGCCAAAAAAGAAAAAAAGATAAAGAACAAAAAATAGGCCTATATTAGAAAAAAATAAGCCTATAATAGGAGGTAGAATACCCCTGGTATTCTGTTTTCAGTACTGCAAATGTGTGTGTGTGTGTGTGTGTTTAGTAAATATTAAAATGAGAAAAGTGCCAGAAGAAAACACAAAGGCCATATATACATTATACCTTCTTTTTTTCTTTTTGAGTAGCTAAGGCTAACAGCAAACCTGTGACTTCCTGTCTCAGCCTTCCAAGTACTGGGATTATACTACCCCAACCAGCTTACATTATACATTTTTATGATGGCAAAGACTTTCCTAAGAATGACCTCAAAACATTTTATTTATTTATTTTTGTGATACTGGGGGTGGAACCCAGGGGCTTCTCTACCTCAGGCTATACTGCCAGACCTATTTTATACTTTATTTGGAAATAGGGTCTCACTAAGTTGCTGAGAGCCTCACTAAGTAGCTGAGGCTGGCTTCGAACCTGCACGATCCTCCTGTCTCAGCCTCCCAAACTCTGGGAATACAAGCGTGCACCACCACACCTGGCCACCTCAAAACATTTTAGTGTGTGTGTGTGTGTGATACTGGGGTTCCTGGAAGCCCTTCTACCTCTGTGCTACACTCCCAGACCTATTTTTTTTATAGATTTTTATTTGGAAACAGGATCTCTTAAGCCAGTGCGGCTGGCTTCGAACCTGCACGATCCTCCTGTCTCCGCCTCCCAAGCACGGGGATTACAAGTGTGCGCCTCCACACCTGGCATTGTACCACATTTATTTATTTATTTATTTATTTAGTTATTTATTTATTTAGTTATTTATTTTCTGGTGGTACTGGGGGTGGAACCCAGAGGCTTTCTACCTCCAGGCTATACTCCCAGACCTATTTTTACCTATTTTTAATGTTTTACTTGGAAACAGGGTCTCACTAAGTTGCTGAGAGCCTCACTAAGTAGCTGAGGCTGGCTTTGAACCTGTGCGATCCTCCTGTCTCAGCCTCCCAAGCGCTGGGATTACAAGCGTGCGCCACCACACCCAGCTACCACATTTAAATATATATGTTCCAGCTAGGCATTGGTGGCCCACACTTGTAATCCCAGTACATGGGAAGGTGAGAAAGAAGGATCTCAGGGTTAGCTAAGCCATCTTCAGCAAGTTAGAGAAGCTCTCAGCAACCTAGTAAGATCCTTTTTCTAAATAAGAAGTAAAATAGGTGTAGGGGTGTAGCTTGGAGATAAAATGCCCCTGGGTTCAATCCCCAGTACCCCCCCCCCCAACAATATGTATGCCCCAGCATGTGTTGTAGTACATGCCTGTAATTCCTTTACTTGGGAGACAGGAGAGATTTAGCAAGTTAGCAAGATACTGAAATCAGATTACTATTAGGGACATATGTATTTCCATGGTTATAGCAGCTTAATTCACTATAGCCAAACTATAGAACCAGCCTAGGTATCCATCAGTAGATGAAAGGATTAGGAAATTATGGTGTATATATACTCAATGGAATTCTATTCAGCCATAAAAAAGAAACACAATTATATTATTTCACAAAACAAAAAAAAGCACCCCAACCACAAAAACTGTCCTGAGTACCTTGTATGGCTTTTCATTTGAATCACAGTGAAGCCAGGCCTGGTGGTGCTTGCTTGTAATCCTAGTACTGTGAGCCTCAACTACTTAGTGAGACCCTCTGCAACTTTGTAAGACCCTGTTTCAAAATAAAGAATAAAAAATAGGACTGGGGGGTCTAGCTCAGGTAGAATGCCCCTAAGTTGAATTCCCAGAACCATAAAAAACAAACAAAAATCACAGTGTCCAGTGATAATGAATTTTATTTATTTATTTATTTATTTTGCAGTACTGGTGATGGAACCCAGGGGCATTCTACCTATGAGCTACCGCCCCAGCCCTATTTTTTATTCTTTATTTTGTTTTTGTTTGTTTGTTTTTTGTGGTACTAGGGGTAGAACTCAGGGGCTTTCTACTTCCGGGCTATACTCCTAGACCTATTTTATATTTTATTTGGAAACAGGGTCTCACTAAGTTGCCGAGAGCTTCACTAAGTAGTTGAGGCTGGCTTCCAACCTGTGCGATCCTCCTGTCTCAGCCTCCCAAATGCTGGGAGTACCAGCGTGTATCACCATGACTGGCTTGATAAAATTATTTTTAATACCCATTCTATGGGTAAGAAAATTGAGGCAAAGGAAGGTCAAGGAAGAGCTACTAAGTCTGAGAGCCCAATGTAGGATTCAAACACGAATTGAGTTACATCCAAAGACCATGCTTTTTCTGTTTATGTAGGCTATTCCTGGCTGGCTGGAGATGTAGGTCAGCAGTAGTGCTTGCATGCACAGGGACTGGGGTTCCATCCCTAGCAGCACACACACACACACAAAAAGTCAATTAAGCCCGACATGGTGGCACATGCTTGTAATCCCAGTGCTTGGGAGGCTGAGACAGGAGGATCACACAGGTCCAAAGCCAGCCTCAGCTACTTAGTGAGGCTCTCGGCAACTTAGTGAGACTGTTTCCAAATAGAGTATTAAAAGAAAGGTCTGGGAGTATAGCCCGGAGGTAGAAAAGACCCTGGGTTCCACCCTCAGTACCACAAAAAAAGTCAATTAAGTAGATTTCATGTTCATTAATGTAATGAGTAGTAAGAGTTAGTAAATATTGCATTTTGTTTAGAAGAAAATAATTGTTGCAAAGGCAGAGGAATTATGTTATTTATTTAATGTTTACAATTACATGAATAATTGTGTATTTTTAGATAGTGCTCTACACTTTCTTAAAAAGTCTTCTATCACAGGACTGCTCTACACTTTGCCTGTGCCTATGGCCATCCAGAAGTAGTGACTCTCCTGGTAGAGAGGAAGTGCGACCTTGACATCTGTGACAGTGACAGCTGCACGGCATTGATGAAGGTAGATAGAAGCCCAGGGTTCAAGAGGAGATGGGATTGATTTAAATGCTTAGAATAAAAAAGAATTTATCCAACTTTTATATAACTAATTGGTGAAACTTATGGAAAGTGTATGTTGAATATCCTAAAATTACTATCTTTTTCTTGGTGCAAAACTGACAGGCAGTACAGTGCCAGGAAGAGGAGTGTGCGACTATTCTGCTAGAACACGGTGCTGATCCAAACATCATGGACAACAGTGGCAACACTGCTCTGCACTATGCTGTTTGCAGTGAGAACACCTCCATAGCAGCAAAACTGCTTTCTCACAGTGCAGAAACTGAAGGAAAGAACAAGGTACTGACCAACCAACTTTATTTCCAAATACCTGAGATACCTTTAACAGTGATGCATAAAGGGTACATTTTCTTGATGTAGCGGCTTAATGATAGTATTTTATAATATTGTTGAAGATTTTACTTTATTGTATGGATGTATTTATTTATTTTTGTGGTTTTGGGGATTGAACTAAGGGATGTGATACCTTAAATCCCCAGCCCTTTCTTGCTGCGAACTTGCTCAATTGGGAATAATAAATCAGGCACTGAGTCCGTTTGGGACCGAGATCCTCAGAAAGATGGACAAGGGCTTCTGTTGTAGTTCTGCAGCCACTTATCTGCAGCGATTTTTTCCCTTTTTATGAAATAAACTCCTTTAAGTTCCTGTCACGGTGCTAAAAGTGGAGATTCCTCTCCAGGGGGGGGGGAATCTGAAATAATTGACATGGACAACTGCCTTCTGTGCAATTGACAATGTTTTAATTTCCATCACCAGTATTTATGCCCTATACCCCATGTAAGCACCAAAGGACAATAGTGAGGCATTAAGTGTAAACAAGATAAATAGGAGAAAAGAAGATCCATGGCGTCACAGTTTAAGATTCGTCTGGGACTAGGTGATTGAAGTCAGCCCCCTTGGCCTTTGTCATTGGAATCAGGTTTCTGGCCTCACAGGTGAGCCCTAGGGGGCAAGGTCCGGAGTCAGGAAAGGCATCTGGGACAGGCAGGCATCCGAAAAGGCAGGGGTCACACCCAAAGTCTGTTCTGGGGAAATTCAGTCTTCTAGGATCTCCTTTGATCCTTCCAGAGTCTTTTTGTCTCTAGGGCTTGCTTAGTCCAGGCCCTCCTTTATCAAGATCCATGGGCTGCGTTGCAGTTTTGTCCGGTCCTGTCTGCTCCACCATCCCCTATAAGGCAATACTTATATTACAGGTAGTAGACAGGGCAAAAACATTATAACACAGGTGATTGGATTTCTATAATTGTTCTTTAATGCATGATTTTGAGGCAGACTTTTGAGTTTTTTACTGTCCTGCTGCTGAGTCACTAATGATAGGCTTTTGTTAAGGCCAGATAAGAGCTTATTAGCACCTCTTAAGAGGGAAAACAAATGGCCCAGGTTCCAGAGACAGTTTTACATCTCTTTAGGAAATGGGGCAAGCGGTGGATTTGCAGCTTCCCCTGCTGGCAGAGAGGTGCTTGGAGCTAATCTTTAGATCAAAGGACCTGCCTGCCGGAGGGGGGGGGGAAGACGACCCTAAAGGAATTTTGCAGCCCCTGAATTCTGGCTGCCCTTTATTACAGCTGGAACAATATAGAGAAATTCTGAGGGTTCAGACATTTTTACTAGAAAATTTATCTAGAAAATTTATCTTTCATGGACTCAACTTTTTCCATAGTTCTAATTCTTGGGATTCTGTTTTACATCATTGGAGCTTGTTTTACATCATTGGAGCTTCTTATTAGTGTAGAAATCTAAGAGCAGGGAGTATTTTTGCCAGAAATGACATCTCCTTCCTCGGGGCGTGGCCTCCGTGGGCCTTGCCAAATGCAAGCGTTTGTCACGCTTGTATTTTGCCAAGGGGGGACGGTGGCACTTTTTTATTTTTTTTTTGAAATAGGATTGTGCTAAGTTGTCCAGTCTAGCCTCAAACTTGGCTATCTTCTTGTTTTAGCCTCTCAAGAACTAGTATTGCAAGTTTGTATCACCTTACCTGGTTGAAGAGTTCACATTAAATATTGGTACTTTTTTATGGTACAGGGGATGGAACCAGAGGAATTCTACCTTTGAGCTACACTCCAGCCCTATTTTATTCCTGTTTTTTCTTTTTTTTTTGGGGGGGGTCATTCTGGGGGTAGAATCCAGGGGCATTCTACCTCCGAGCTACGCCCCCAGCCCTATTTTTTATTCTTTATTTTGAAACAGGGCCTCACCAAATAGCTGAGGCTGTCCTCCAACCAGGATCTTCCTGTCTCAGCCTCCCAAGTCCTGGGATTACAAGAGTGTACCAGAATGCCTGGCTTTATTATATTCTTTTTATTTTGAAATAGGATCTCACTAAGTTGTGGAAGACCTCACTTAGTTGCTGAGGCTGGCCAAGAACCTCAGCAACTAAGTGAGGCCTTCTACAACTCAGTGAGATCCTGTTTCAAAATAAAAAGACCAACCAACTTTATTTCCAAATACCTGAAATAAACCTCCTCCTGTCTTAAGCCTCCCAAGTACTTGTGGATTACAAGTGTGTGCCATCATACTGGGCAAATAATGACACTTAAAAAAATGTTAGAGGGTGAAGTTTTCTTGTATATGTGTTTTGGCAAAACAGGGTGTAGCTCAGGCCTGTAATCCCAGTACTTGGGAGGCTGAGACAGGAGGATTGTAGGTTTGAGCCCAGCCTCAGCAATATAGCCAGACCTTGTTTCAAAATAAAAAATAGCCGGGCATGGTGGCACACGCTTATATTCCCCGCTCTTGGGAGGCGGAGACAGGAGGATCGCGCAGGTTCGAAGCCAGCTGCACTGGCTTAAGAGACTCTATTTCCAAATAAAAATATAAAATAGGTCTGGGAGTGTAGCCCGGAGGTAGAAGGGCTTCCAGGAACCCCAGTACCACAAAAAAGAAAGAAAGAAAGAAAGAGAGAGAGAGAGAGAGAGAGAAAGAAAGAAAGAAAGAAAGAAAGAAAATAAAAAATAGGGCTGGGGGTGTAGCTTGGAGGTAGAATGCCCCTGAATTCAATCCTTGGTAACACACACACACACACACACACACACACACACACACACACACAGGTTTATTTGAAGAATCTTCCTTTTAATTTAGAGTCCATTTTTTAGTGTCATTGGTATCTGTGATCTTGACACCAAAAATGGAAGACAGTCTTGAGAGTTTTTTTCCATGGAACCTAACTCCAGGAGGAAACTTCCATGTTAGTAGAAATCTCTCAGAATTGTATCTCTAAGAGCCAGGCATAATGATGCTCCATTGTAATCCCATCATTTGGGAGGCTGAGACTGGAGGATTGGTTAGTGGACAGCCTCAGCTACTTAGCAAGGCCCTTTGCAACTCAGTGAGACCCTGTTTCAAAAATAAAAACTACTGAAAAATAGGGCTGGGGGTGTAGCTCGGAGGTTCTATCCCTAGTACTGTAAAAACAACAACAAAAAAAGAATTGTATCCCTAAGCTCTTAATTTATTTTCATTCTTTCTCTGACCTAAACCCCAGATATATATATATATATATACACACACACACACACACACACACACACACACACACACACACACATATATGTATGTATGTATTTTATTGTTTATTTTATTTTATTTTTTGGTGGTACTGGGGTTCCTGGAAACCCTTCTACCTTCAGGTTATACTCCTAGACCTATTTTATATTTTTATTTGGAAACAGGGTCTCTTATGCCAGTGAGGCTGGCTTTAAACCTGCGTGATCCTCCTGTCTCTGCCTCCCAAGCGTGGGGATTACAAGCATGTGCCACCACGCCTGGCTTTTATTCTTTCTTTCTTTCTTTCTTTCTTCTTCTTCTTCTTATTATTTTTTTGTGGTACTGGGGTTCCTGGAAGCCCTTCTACCTCCGGGCTACACTCCCAGAACTATTTTTTACATTTTTATTTGGAAACAGGGTCTCCTAAGCCAGTGTGCGTGGCTGGCTTCAAACCTGCTTGATCCTCCTGTCTCTGCCTCCCAAGTGCGGGGATTACAAGCGTGCGCCACCACGCCCGGCTTTATTCTTTATTTTGAAATAGGGTTTCACTGAGTTGCAAAGGGCCACACTAAGTAGCTGAGGCTGGCCATGAACCATGCGCCACCATGCCCAGCTCAAATGTTAAATATTTGCAAAAAAGTATTGTTAAATAGAGATTAAGCAGAGTTAAAGAGGATTCTTTAATACTGGACATATCATGCATACTTTTGTAATATTTCTCCAATAAATGACCACAGAATCTTTCTGTTGAGGTACAGTACTTCTATAAAAGTAAACATTCTTTGGTATATTCATTGAAAACCCTTGCTTAAGATATAATAATTTAGCTCATTAATTCAATAAAAATACTCAGGATTTTTACTACTATGTTTTAGAATTTGGTACTATTGAAATTAAAATACAACATGTAAGCTGGGCATGGTCGCACATGCTTGTAATCTCAGCATTTGGGAGGCTGAGACAGGTGGATCGCGGTTTGTGGACAATCTCAGCTTCTTTGTGAGGCCCTTTGCAACTCAGTGAGACCCTGTTTCAAAATGATGAATAAAAATAGGGCTGAGGGTAGCTGGGCGTGGTGATTCACGCTTGTAATCCTCGTCCTTGGGAGGCAGAGACAGGAGGATCGTGCAGGTTCATAAAAGACCCTGTTTCCAAAAAAAAAAAAAAAAATAGGTCTGGGAGTGTACCCCGGAGGTAGAAGGGCTTTCAGGAACCCCAGTACCACCCCCCCCCAAAAAAAAAATAGGGCTGAGGGTATAGCTTGGAGGTAGAATGCCCCTGTGTTCCATCCCCAGTAACCCCCTCCAAAAAAAAGCACAGCCCTTACCGTCAAGAAGCTCTTAGCTTAGATGAGGAGCAATCACATATCTCCAAAGTATCATGATAAGTGCTATAATACAAGCAAAGATTCATGGATTTTTTGAATATTTTTTGTTTTTTTTAATTTATTTTTATTGGTGCATTGTAATCATACATCACATTGGAATACAAGACTTGAGAGGATATACAAGCACACATCATCCAATTAGCCCTCATCCAGTCCCCATCCCATTCCCTCCCCCTCCCTGGATCCCATGCTTGTTTGGTAATTAACTTTGATACATATGTTTATGTACCTCCTGCTTTTTAAAGAGGCTCCATCCTCCCCTTTTCCATACCCTCTGATTGGTCACCTTAATTGCTTCACTATAGGGCCCTTTCTATAGCTCGACCACTTCCTGTTGCCCCTTTCCTCCTAGTTATTGCTGATTAGGGGAAGCATCTGGTTTTAATTTTCTGCGATATTTCTCTGTGCATGCCGCGTTGCAAATACCGATCCCAATCTTGACGGCCCCAGTAGTGGCTTGGCTACCCAGTGGACTGGTCCAGACCTTGCTGGCTCAAGCAGCGGCCTTGCCTCATGGGAGGCCCCGATTCTGGTCTCGCTGGCCCCGACACTGGCCTAACCCCTCAGCTGGCTCCGATCCTGGCCTCTGAGGCCCCAGCACCGGCCTTGTCTCGCGGCAGGCTCCGATGCCGGCCTCGCTAGCTCCAGCACCAGCCTAACCCCTTCGCAGGCTCCGATCCCGGCCTTGGAGGCCTCAATAGCGTCCTTGCCTCACAGAAGGCTCCGATGCCGGCCGCTGGCCCCGGCACTGGCCTAACCCCTCAGCAGGCTCTGATCCCGGCCTCAGAGGCCCCAGCTGTGTTGTTTTTTTGTTTGTTGTTTTTTGTTGTTTGTTTTGGTACTGGGGAGTGATCCCAGAGGCATTGTACATTTGAGTTGCACCCCGAGCTCTATTTTTTATTTTTTTTTTGGTGGTACTGGGGTTCCTGGAAACCCTTCTACCTCCAGGCTACACTCCCAGACCTATTTTATTTTTGGAAACAGGGTCTCTTAAGCCAGCATGGCTGGCTTCGAACCTGCGTGATCTTCCTGTCTCCACCTTCCAAGCATGGGGATTACAAGTGTGCACCACCACGCCCGGCTGGGTTTTTTTTTTTTTTTTTTTTTAAACAGGGTCTTAATTAGTTGTTAACGGCTTCAAGAAATTGTTGAGGCTGTGAAGTTGATTCTTCTGTCTCAGCCTCCCCAAGTACTGGGATTATAGGCAAGTAAGTGTTTGAAGTGAGTTTTGGAGATAACAGAGTTCATGTGGCAACTCTAGCCAGATGGAAGGAGTAGCTCATGTGAAAGCACAGTAGAATGAGAAAAAAGTCTGTTCTTTATTTACTTTCTATTATTATGTTTATGTTCATAGATAGGGTCTTTGATAAGGTTTTCAGTTCAGTTGAGAAGTATGTAATCTTATGCATTATGAGTTATTTTTGTTGTTCTACAGGATGGGCTCACTCCACTTTTACTTGCTGTAAGGGAAAACAAACAACAGATGGCAGAATTTTTAGTAAAGAAGAGGACAAATGCACATGCAGTTGATAAGCTGGGAAGGTATAGTACTTTTTTAAAACTTAATGGTGTTGTAGAGTGGTAATTATCACTCATCATTAAATTAACAGAAAGAAGATTAACTTACAGTTATTGGAATATATTAAAAATATCAAGATGAATCATTAAGTAGAAAAATAATTTGGATTGTCCAGTACAAAGAACAATAGGTAGTAGGGACTTGTGTTCCTTTATAATATTGACTGATGTTATTATCTGATTTTGTTGGGCATATGATCTTATAGTAAGTAAAGGGGTTTCATTAGGACTCCTATAAATAATAAATATAATTGATAATAATAATAATAATAAGAGTAATTGATAAATAGAATGGCATCAAGTTAAAAAGTTTCTGCATAGTAAAGGAAGTAACAGAGTGAAGAGATAGCCTACAGAATGGGAGATAATCTTGCTAGGTACTCATCTGACAAAAGATTAATATCTGGAACTCAAAAAACTCAGCACCAAAGAAACAAAGCATTCTGTAAGTGGGCAAATTAACTGAACAGATTTTTCTTAAAAGAAAAAGTACACATGGCTAATGAGCATATGAGAAAATATTTATTATCATTTCCCATCAAGAAAAGGCAGTAAAAATACATGGTGCTTCCATCTCACTCCAGTCAGAATGGCAGTCATTAAGAATACAAATAATTAGTAATCCCAGCATTTGGGAGGCTGAGACAGGAGAATCACGGTTCTCAGACAGCCTCAGCTACTACTTAGAAGCTTTGCAACTCAGTGAGACCCTGTTTCAAAATAAAGAATAGAAAATAGGGCTAGGGGTATAGCTAAGAAGTAAAATATCCCTGGGTTCCATTCCTAGTACTGAAAAAAAAAATACAAATAACAAGAATGCTGGTGAGGATATTGGGAGAAAGAGAACACTTTTATACTGGTGAAGGGAATGTATATTAGTACAGCCACTATGGAAATAAGTGTGGGGGTTCCTTAAAAAACTAAAAATAGAACTACCATATGATCCAGCTATACCACTCCTCTATATTTATTTGAGAGAATTAAGGTCAGCATGCTTTAGAGATTCCTGCATGCCCATGTTTATCATGGCATAGTTTATATAGTTATGGAATCAACCTAGATGTCTTGTCAATAGATGAGTGAATAAAGGAAACATATGAATACAGTGGGTTATTATTCAGCCATAAAGAAGAATAAATTGTCATTTTTGGGAAAATGAACAGAAATGGAGATCATCATATTAAGTGAAAACTAGACCCAGACAAGTATATGTTTTCTCATATGTAGAAGCTAGAAGGGGAAAAAATGGTTATCATGAATGTAGAAGAGAGACCATTAGTGTAGAGGAAAGGAATTGGGAGCAGGAGAGGTGCTAGGGAATAAAATTGATCAAACTATATTATATATGTCAGAATATGCCACAATAAAGCCCACTATTCTTTGTAATTAGTATATACCAATAGAAAAGAAGTTAAAAAATACAAAGGTTCTATATTTTTAATGTATAGAATTTACATTTTGATTGGATATTGAACTTCTTAACCTTTTTATTTGGCATGGGCAGAGGAAAGAAAATTGCTTTACATAGGTTCAGTCGGTTATACTTTTCCTTTAATAAAGATAAGTGGGTGGTATAGAACAAGAGGTAGGCTTTAGATTCATCAAAAACAGTTAAATTGCTAGCTTTTCTACTTGAGTGGTGTGTGACCCAAATATGAAAAAGAGGGTGATATGCTCTTGAAGAGTGGTTATAAGACTATATATATATAATTTAGTTCAGTGCTCACCACAGTCTTACTAGTATCAATTGAAACTACTGTAATTATTATTACCATTATTATAATTTTTTTTTCTATTGGGGATGGAACCCAGGGGCATTCTACCATCAGGCTACACTCCCAGCCCTATTTTTTTAATCTTTATTTTGAAACAGGGTCTCACTGAGTTGCAAAGGGCCTCCCTAAGTAGCTAAGGCTGTGCACAGAGATCCTCCTGTCTCAGTCTCCCAAATACTGGGATTACAAGCGTGCACCACCACGTCTGGCTTGTTGATGTCTTTTCTAAAGATGCCCGTGGACAGACTACATCAGATTATGCTTTTGGTGTGGTTGTAATATATGTGTTTAAATGAAAAAGTCAGCATTATAATCAAGATTCATGATAATTATAGCTCGCATCTTATACATGAAGTTAGATTTCATATTTCAGGTAGTTTGTCCATTTCATTAGCCAGAAAATAAGCCAGAAAATAAGCAATAGGCTAAAATAGTTAAAAGTGGCAATGGATGCCGGGCGTGGTGGCGCACGCTTGTAATCCCCGCGCTTGGGAGGCGGAGACAGGAGGATCGCGCAGGTTCGAAGCCAGCCGTGCTGGCGTAAGAGACCCTGTTTCAAAAATATAAAATAGGTCTGGGAGTGTAGCCCGGAGGAAGGAGGGCTTCCAGGAACCCCAGTACTACCAAAAAAAAAAGTGGCAATGGAGCTAGGCATGGTACTCATATCTGTAACTCCCAGTACTGGGAGGCTGAGACAGAAAAAGATTGCAGGTTCAGGGTCAGCCTCAGTAACTTAACAAGACCCTCACCAATTTAGTGAGACTTCACTTTCAAAATAAAAAAATAAAATAGGGCTGGGAATGTAGCTCAGAGATAGAATAACTTTGGGCTCAATCCCTACTACCACACACACACACAAACACACACACACACACACACACACACACACACACACACACACACACCACTACCACCACCACCACCACCACCACCACCACCAGGCATGCACCACTATGCCTGGCATGTTATGCTAATTTAATGAGATATTTATAAGTTAGTTATAAATTACTAAATAGCTGATTTGAATTATAAGTCACAATGAAGAAAACAGCTAATCAAAGTAGAACTTAATAACATTTTCTGAGCTGGGCGTGGTGGCGCACGCTTATAATCCCAGCGCTTGGGAGGCTGAGACAGGAGGATTGCACAGGTTTGAAGCCAGCCTCAGCTACTTAATGAGGCTCTCAGCAATTTAGTGAGACCCTGTTTCCAAATAAAGTATAAACTAGGTCTGGGAGTATACCCCGGAGGTAGAAAAGCCCCCTGGGTTCTACCCTGAGTACCACCAAAAAAAAAAAAAAAAAAATCTGAAACCTAATATTTACACATTAGAATCTGTGAAAAAACTTCGATTGTGTTTTATTTGGGATTCCAGAATAGTTCAGCATTGAAGAATAAATTATTTCATTGCCTTACTATTTCTCTGAGCATACTTTTATATTAACTCATTAAATTTTTATAACATAACCTGTTGAGCTTATTTTTTACAAGATTTTGAGCCTAAGAGAAACTGCTTATCTAAAAACACACATTGCGCCTGGCATGGTGGCGCAGGCTTGTAAATCCCCATGTTTGGGAGGCGGAGACAGGAGGATTGCCCAGCCTCACTGACTTAAGAGACCATGTTTCCAAATAAAAAGAAATATATAGGCCGGGCATGGTGGCGCACGCTTGTAATCCCCGCGCTTGGGTGGCAGAGACAGGAGGATCGCGCAGGTTCGAAGCTAGCCCCGCGCGCTGGCTTAGGAGACCCTGTTTCCAAATAAAAATGCAAAAATAGGTCTGGGAGTGTAGCCCGGAGGTAGAAGGGCTTCCAGGAACCCCAGTACCACCAAAATAAAATAAAATAAAATAAGAGAAATATATAAAACAGGTCTGGGAGTGTAGCCCGGAGAAGGTTTCCATCCCCAGTACCACCAAAAAACAAAACAAACAAACAAACAAAAAATACACACACATTGCTAGGACTTTTTGTGAGTTCAGGACATTTTATGTTATGTCAAGGTCATGAGCTGAGCCGACCATTTTAGTTTACTTTTCTTCTTTCTTTTTTATTGGTGGGTCTAGGGATGGAACCCAGGGTCATTCAACCTCCAAGCTACACTCTCTGCCTTTCATTTGAAACAGGGTCTCACTAAGTTGCAGAGGGCCTCACTAAGTAGCTGAGGCTGGCCGTGAACCACGATCTTCCTGTCTCGGCCTCCCAAATGCTGGGATTACAAGTGTGTGCCACTATACCCGGTTTACTTTTTTTCTTCTTAAATTGCAAGTTTAATAAAATGTTTGTAGAGAGCATATGGGATATGCTCTAACATTTTCTGAAATTCCTCTTCAAAATTTAGCGTATTTGGTAAGATTTTTCATTTCTGTATTAAAATAGTAATTTTGTTTATTATTTTCTTCATACATGACAACAGGCAAATAGTTTCTGAATATGAAGAACAAAGACTTAAAAATTCCCAAAATAGCAATCCAGGTAAGATTTCTGATAGTCAGTTACTCTTGGTGGTCCTACTCTAGCTAAAGAAGTAAGAGTAAGAAAGTTGTAATCAACTGTTTAAAAAATTAATGTGAGAGCTGCTTTTATAATTTTTTTTAGTTTAATAGTCTAAAATTCAAAATTATTATTAATATTATTTTTGGTAATGGGGATGGTACTCAGGGGCATTCTACCTCCTAGCTATACCCTCAGCTCTATTTTTTATTCTTTATTTTGAAACAGGGTCTCACTAGTTGCAAAGGGCCTCACTAAGTAGCTGAAACCGTCCACAAGATCCTTCTGTCTCAGGCTCCCAAATACTGGGATTACAAGCATGTACCACCACACCTGGCTTCACAATTATTTAAGAAATTTATTGTAGGAAATTTATAATTTGGAATAATATAATATGAAAAAATTTTTTCATTTACTTAATTTTGGTACCTGACATCCTATATGTTTTTGAATAAGATTTTTAAAACAGTATGTCGTATGTTTTCTTTATAGTCACATTATAGCATTTTGGACTTGTTATAAAACTGGGTTTTCAATTTAACTTTTATAATTATATTGCATTTAGTAAATGAATATCATTGTGTCTTTTAAAAAGTGATTTTTATTGCCGGGCATGGTGGCGCACGCTTGTAATCCCCACTCCTGGGAGGCAGAGACAGGAGGATCGCGCAGGTTCAAAGCCAGCCGCGCTGGCTTAAGAGACCCTGTTTCCAAATAAAAAGTATAAAATGGGTCTGGGAGTGTAGCCTGGAGGTAGAAGGGCTTCCAAGAACCCCAGTACCAGCAAAAAAAAAAAAAAAAAAAAAAAAGGAGGTGATTTTATCACTAAAATAGGAATATATTTAGAATTTTTATGATTATTTTTCTTTCCCAAGTATGTTATTATTATTATTAATATTTATTTATTTATACTGGGGATTAAACCCAGGGGCATTCTACCTCTGAGGTTACCCATAGCCCTTTTTTTTTTTTTTTTTTTTTTGTACTGGGGATGGAACCCAAGGGCATTTTACTTCTGAGCTACACCCCCAGCCTTATTTTTTAATTTTTTTGCAGTACTGGGGGTTAAACATAGGGATATTCTATCTCCGAGCTACACTTCCAGCCCTATTTTTTATTCTTTATTTTGAAACAGGGTCTCACTGAGTTGCAAAAGGCCTCACTAAGTAGCTGAGGCTGTCTGCAAACTGGGATCCTGTCTCAGCCTCCCAAATGCTGGGATTACAAACATGTGCCACCACACCTGGCTCTTTTATTCTTTATTTTGAAACAGGGTCTCACATTTTGTTATCACATAAAACAATCTGGAGTTGTTTTATGTGATAACAAAATAATTATGCTCCTATAATTGTGCCTAGTGCCATTAGCACAGAAAAAATTCTGCTATTTGTTGGAAGTAGCTGAGACTGGCTTCAAACTTGTGTGATCCTCCCGTCTCAGAATCCAGCTCTCTTTTTTAAAATTTATTTTTTATTTTTATTTATTTTTTTTGCGGTCTGGGGATGGAACTCAGGGACATTCGACCTCTGAGCTACACCACCTGCCCTATTTTTTATTCTTTTATTTTGAAATCAGATCTCACTGAGTTGCAGAGGACCTCACTAAGTAGCTGAGGCTGTCTGCGAACCATGATCCTCTGGTTCCAGCCTCCTAAATGCTGGGATTACCAGTGTGTACCACCATGCCCGGCTTAGCACCCAGCTCTTAAGTATGTAATTAAAATTATTCATTTTATTTTATTTTATTTTATTTTGGTACTGGGGTCCTCAAACCTGTGATCCTCCTATCTCAGTCTCCCAAGTACTGCAATTATAAGCGTGCGCCACCATGCCCAGCCTCTAAATTGAATAATTTTGACTGAAAATCTGGAGTTGTTTTATGTGATAACAAAATAATTATGCTCCTATAATTGTGCCTAGTGCCATTAGCACAGAAAAAATTCTGCTATTTGTTGGAAACTATCAGCTTATGTGACTGATTCTATAGAAGATACCATCTTTTGTCAGTTTTGCCATGGTCACTTAGGATTATGGTCGTTATACACAGCATTTGACCTTTAAATATTAATTTTGATAAATTCCAGTCTTGTAGTCGGTAAGTACAAAGGAGGGGATGTAAGAGTTCTTAATGTATTATTTCCTATCAGTAGTAAAATTAATAGTCTCTAGGTATGATCTCAAAGATATCTTTTTAACAAAGAACCAGAATCTTATACTTTTAATATTTACATATATAATCTATTGTTGATTAAAGATATATTTTACCTTTTTCTTTAATAGTGGATGAGAGTTCTGAAGATGACTCTTTAACCAGGTAGGATTTTCAGATTTAAAAAGTTATATATTAACTAATAAGCCGGGCGTGGTGGCGCACGCTTGTAATCCCAGTGCTTGGGAGGCTGAGACAGGAGGATCGCACAGGTTTGAAGCCAGCCTCAGCTACTTAGTGAGGCTCTTAGCCCGGAGGTAGAAAGTCTCTGGGTTCCACCCCCAGTACCACCAAAAAAATAAAAATAAAAATAAAAAATAACTAATAAGGAAATACAGAGAAAAGAAACTATTATTCTTGAGTATTCTAGTCTGAGCTAGATACCATATTATGTTCTTAAATTTATTATTGCTTACAGTAGGCACAATACTTTTACAAACTCTGCTATTATAATCTTTTTTACTTATTAGGCAACTTTTGATCAAAAAGTTGATTAGTTGGCCTATGATCCCATAATTATCTAACAGTTGGCCCATGATTTGACTGTCAACTTGCCTGGCTCCCAAATTCATTCTCTTGCTCCTCTAACTAGATTGATAGCCACCTGTGTATAGCACTGAGATTAAGACACAGGTCCATATCAGATTTGTTTAGAAAGTCCATTTCAGTTATGTGTTAACACTAATTAAATTTTCCCCAGAAACCAGTTGTATTCCAGAAGTTGGTCCTAATATGTTTTGATAGTTGCAGTGGTTAACTAATACCTTGTTTTTACCATAAAAGCTTTTTGGGCAGATCTTACTTAGCTATTGCCATTGGACCATGGGATTTATATAATAGGCAAGATAAGACAAATACTGGAGAATTATTATTTTACTGGAAATGAATATCTACATGTGCTATTATATGAAGCATTTAAATTTTTATTTTTCTATTTCTGCATTTTTTTTTTTTTTACGGTACTGAAGGTGGAACACCGGGACCTTCTACCTCTGAGATACACCCCCCAGCCCATTTTTTATTCTTTATTTTGAAAAAGGGTTTCACTGAGTTACCTCACTAAGTAGCTGAAGCTGTCCAAGAACTGTGATCCTCCTGTCTCAGCCTCCCTAATGCTGGGATTATGAGCACGCGCCACCACGCCTTGCCTATTTCTGGATTTTCTGGTTTGGTTTTCTCTTCAGGCTACTACTCCTGCCTAATTCTATAAAGTTTTTTCTTCTATAAAGTTTGTTTCTTTTTCTATGACAATAATCATTTTTGGGTTTTTTTCCTCATTTTGTTCTGCTGAGTATTTTCTTTTCCTTTTTTTCCCATTTCTGTCAGTGAAGTATTCCTTATTTTTCTATAGACAGAATCAAAAGTGCATACAATTTTATCATTTTAAGGAACCTTAGCAACTAATCAAAATACCCTCTACTACTTCAAAATTTGTTTAACATCCTGGCCAATAGTTGTTACTATCTGGATGGCAGTGGGTCTGGTAGCTCAGAGGTAGAATGCCCCTAGGTTCAATTCTCAGTAACACACATAAACATACAGACACACAAAGAATGGAATTGGTAAGTAAACCCAATAGTAAAAAATAAGATTGGGATGAATAGGAGAAGGGCAAATCAAAGAGGACCAATACTGGGTTAGTTAGGCGTTGGTTTTTATAAAAGAGATCACAAAATATTGGGGGTTTATGACAAGTTTGGTAAAGATGATATAAGAATTAAGGACATAGGAGATTGGGAGGTATCTACAAAGGCATAGGAAGTTCAAAGGAGTCCTGAACAGCTTGTTGCTTATTTCTTTGTTTAACTGGAGTAACTGATGCATTTGGAGGTTTCTGTTGAAAGATGCCACGATAATTTCAGCCATTTGGCAAGGTATCTTTAGCAGATAGGACTGTGGTATCATCTGTTTAAGTCTCTTTATAGAGGATGGCTTAGAACCCCTGTCTACCAGGGGACTGGAAGTTGGTGAACTAGGGCCCAGGGCAGATAGCTCCTCACTTCCTCATCTTTTCCCAGATGTCTTTATGCGTACAGGTAGAGTAGGCAGGGGTATGATTGGATGACAAAGTGGTGATGGAGCTTCAGTTGGGTAGTTGTAATATGCCCATGCTGACAACGGGTGATTGAGCCTCCATTTAATTTTCCAGGAGCTTCTTTATTATTTGAGTCCATACTTATATCAAGAATCTGTACCTTGATAAGGTGAGGATTTAAAGGTTGGAAATTGCCATTGAGCCCTGCAGAAGAGGACCCTAGGCGAGAGAACCTATAGGAAGGAAGATCTACTAGTACTCTATTTGGATTTTTGCTTTTTTTTTTTTTTTTTTGCAGTACTGGAGATGAAACCCAGGGGCATTCTACCTCTGAGCTATACCCTCAGCCTATTTTTTATTCTTTATTTTGAAACAGGGCCTCACTAAGTTGCAAAGGGCCTCATTAAGTAGCTGAGGCTGCCCTTGAACCGTGATCTCCTGTCTCAGCCTCCCAAATGCTGGGATTACAAGCATACACCACCACGCCTGACTAGATTTTTATAATTTTTAATGTTTTGAAATCTTTGGGAAGAGTATTCCTAATAACCGTATATATACTTGTTCTTTTATTTTTTAAGTTGAGTTTTCAAATGTTTAAAAATGTTTCAGGGGACTCCCTGTATAATTTGAGGATAAAGGAAAGCAATAAGATTGGTTGTACTGGGGATGGAACCCTTTTAACTCCAGGCTACACTCCCAGACCTATTTTTTATATATATTTTTATTTGGAAACAGGGTCTCTTAAGCCAGCGAGGCTGGCTTTGAACCTGTGCGATCCTCCTGTCTCCACCACCCAAGCGCGGGGATTACAAGCGTGCACCACTACGCCTGACTACAATAAGATATTTTTAATAGGTGGTTCTCCATGCTGAAAACCCAAGACTGCCATTTTGTAGTTACCCAACTTAGTCTTTGGACTACAGATAGTCAATGGAGAAGGGAGAGTGTATCTTTCTACCTTATTTTAGGTCATTAGGTTTGTTTCAGGTAACAAAAGTTATCTCAGCCATTAATTGAATTCTCAAATCAGCCTTTACAACAGACAGTTTGTGAAGAGAAATTATTCTCAGGCTATGCCAATAAATTGGCTGTTACTCTTTGACAGAGAACCAAGAGTAGTATTCTGTGAGGAAGGTAGAAGACATAAAAGCCTTTTTAAAACAAAAGTCAATTTTTATATCAATCAAGAAATATTTAAGAAAATGGCCTAATGTTCACCAGATTTTTAGATTGAACCCAGACATTTTTCCTCTGAGCTATGCCTCCAGCTCTGTTTTTAAGCTTTTTTTTGTGTGTGTGTGGTACTGGAGATTGAAGTCAAAGGCATCCTACCTCTGAACTGTTCTGTGAGCCCTATTTATTTTTTATTTTGAAACAAGGTTTCACTAAATTGGTGAGGCTGGCTTTGAACTTGAGATCCTCCTGTTATAGCCTCCCAAATACTGGGATTATTATAGGCATGTGCCACTACACCTGGCCTAATTAATTTTGAAACAAAGTCTCACTGTGATGCCAAGGGCCTCACTAAATTGCTAAGCTGGCCTCAAACCTGCAATCCTCCTGTCTCAGCTTCCCAGGTACAAAGATTACAGGTGTGCAACATCATGCCTGATAGATTTTTTTTTTAGAATTGAACTGACCCATTTTTGTTGTATTTTTTTGCCCTAAAGGTTTTCCAACAAACCTGGTCCTGGTGATCCCTGGCCATCATCTGATGAGGATGACTATAATTTTGATAGCAAGGTAAAGTGCTCTCTTATGACATTAATTTTTTTTTCTCTTGAGTTTTTTTCTATGTTGTTTACTCTTAAAATTTAACAGTCATCTTAATATCCTTTTGTAATATGGAATGTTGGTCAAAAAATCATTTTATAAAACTGAAACTAGTTGAAATTTTTGTTTTTACTTTGGTAAATACCAAGACTGATAAATTCTTCGAGGTAATGGGGGCATAACAAATGGCTAGAAAATATACAGAAGCAAGAGAATTATGTTAGGAAAAGCTTTTCCACAGTAGAGGAAATATGAAATTTGGCTAGAGATTCTTTGAATAATTATACCTTTTTGTGACTTTTGATAACCCAGGGGCATTCTACATCTGAGCTACACCCCAGCCCTATTTTTCATTCTTTATTTGAAACGGGGTCTCACTAAGTTGGAGAGAGCCTCACTAAGTAGCTGAAGCTGGCCGCAAACCTGCAATCCTCTCTTCTCAACCTCCCAGGTAATGGGATTACAATTGTGTGCCACCACACCTAGACTGATTCAGTATATTTCTAGTATTCTTTAACTCTGAACTTAGAATATGATTTTTTTTTTTTTGAAACAGGATGTTACTGAGTTGTGGAGGGTGCTGGAATTACAAGCCTGTGCTACCACGCCCAGCTAAAATCTGATTTAATAAAATTGGTGGTGTATGCTTGAATTGTTTTTGGCCCTACCCCATGTTTTGTAATATATCTTTTCAAGCTGTACATTATTCTTTAGAATTCAGTTTGCCAGTACTCTCTCAGAGTGGATTTTCTTTTTTCTTTTGTGATACTGGGGATGGAACCCAGGGGCATTTTGCTTTCAGACTACATCCTCAGTCCTATTTTTTTATCCTTTATTTATTATTTATTTATTTATTTATTTTGGTGGTACTGGGGGTGGAACCCAGAGGCTTTCTACCTCTGGGCTATACTCCCAGACCTATTTTATATTTTATTTTGGAAACAGGGTCTCACTAAGTTGCTGAGAGCCTCACTAAGTAGCTGAGGCTGGCTTTGAACCTGTGTGATCCTCCTATCACAGCCTCCCAAGCACGTGCGCCACCATGCCTGGCTTTTTATCCTTTATTTTGAAACAGGGTCTTACTAAGTTGCAGAGAGTCTCACTAAGTAGCTGAGTCTGGCAGTGAACCTCCTATCCTCATATCTCCTCCTATCTCGATCCTCCTATCTCAGCCTCCCAAGTACTGGAATTACAAGCATGTGCCACCACACCTGGTTTCCAAGTGGAAATCTGATGGAACATTTTCCCATTTTCCTCTCTCTAGTAATAATGTCACAGCTTTCAGGTAGTGGTAGATAACTATGTTTAGCTTTTTTGATTATTTATATTACAATAAAATTAAGCTATTATAGTTATTATTAATTTTGGTGGTACTGGGGGTGGAACCAAGAGGCTTTTCTACCTCTGGGCTATACTCTCAGATCTATTTTATACTTTATTTGGAAACCGGGTCTCACTTGCCGGGGTCCATCCCTAGCAAGAGTCGAGGTTTGTGTGTTGGTGAGAGGAGAGCCGAGTTCGAATGAGAGAAGATCTGTCACATGAGACCAGATTTAAATTTTTTTATTTTATTTAGGATTTGTTACCATATGTGTGTGTGTGTGTGTGTGTGTGTGTGTGTGTGTGTGTGTGTGTATATATATATATATTTTTTTTTTTTTTTTCCAGAAAGCAAAGTATAGCCATGAAAGCAGGAACTCCAAGGACAGGAAAAGTTCTTTTTTTTTTTTTTTATAGACTTTAGGGCAGGGTGTTAGACATTTAAATAATCATAGAAAGTATGCTTTGTCTCACTTCACAAGGCTGACTTGAACTTAATCTTATACATTGGCCTAAACTAAGGTCAGTTTGAACTTCATCTTTGGCCCACAATCTTTGGTCTCTCACAAGCCACTGCCCATCAGTTTTAGTTATAATTCTTATACATAAAATTTTCAATTATACATATTGATCCAAATAATCCTAAAATAATTTTTTGAAGAAGGAAATGCTAAACATACATCATGGGGGAATCTACACCTTTGTGGGTCCTGTTATGGATCGAGAAAATGTGGTTGTGGGGAAACTGTTCCCAGGGACCCCTGTTAGGGTCCTGGCCACAATTTCCCTCAAATCACAAAAAAAGCCAAAACGACCAAAACCAGAAAATTACCGTGGGTTCTTGTCCTAAGCTAAGAATGTAGGGGTGCTGGAAAGCAGGCTGGAAGAAGCACTCCCCCCCACCCCAGCATTAGAAGTTAACTAGAAAAGTCTTCTCCCATATTAGGATTAGAAATAAGATATTAGAATATAGAGTTAAGATATAGAAGTAAGGTAGGATTGGAAACAGAATGAAGATCCATAAGCCCAGCTGCCCAGGTTGTAGGATTCAAGGACCAGGGTAGGGGACCCACCAGGTCAAAGCCTCTAATCTCCAGCTTTCTGGCCAAGGTCTTTGTCCTCCCCATGCTGCAAGCAACATGGGCCCCATCCCCATATCACTGAGCCAGATCAGCAAACAAGGCCATGCTCATCTGCTCTCCAGGCAGATTCCTCAGCGCAGAGATAAGCCCGCCCAGCCAAGGTGGGTGGGAAAGGCAGCCCTAGGGAACTAACACATACCATAAGGGAGATAAGCAGTCTTTAGCAGGCTCTGACATGTGTGGATGCATGTTTTAAAATTATTGGTTGTACTTGTTTGTCCTTGTATCTGATTGGTTGTATTCTAAGGTTGGCGGGCTCAGACTTTTGGCGGGCTCTGACGTTGTAACCACTCCCTCCTGGGGCTATAAATCCAGACTGTGAAGTGAGCTTGGGGTCGAAACTCGACCATAGTGTCTGGGTCTCGACCCCTGGCTAGCCGAGACAGAGCTGCAGCACAATAAACCTCGCTTGCATTTTACATCTCTTGTGAGTAGCATTCCCCCCTTTATTGTTTTTTAATTTGAAAATTTTCACTTTAATTGTCAAGGCTCTTACTGTTTGGGTGGCAAGGCGGATGAGGACTGGAAAACATAAGCAAAGAAGGATGATTATTATGTAAAACATTCCCAAAGAAGCTGTGTAACTCCACCAAAAACGTATATTTAAAATTGACTGGAATTTAGATACAAATTGAGAAGCTAGATCAGCAGTTGAACTAACATCTAAATGGGCTTTATTAAGTATTTGAATCTGTTTTTGTAATGTCTTCAAATCAGGGGCCAATTGTGTATTATTCCATATTCTTAGAGATGTGTTGAACTTGTTTTCAGGTATATTTTGAATGATTAAAAGGTAATGGAATAACACAAATCCATTTATATTGAGCATGGCATTCAACTTGCAGTTTAGTTTTTATATTTTTTATATGATTACCTAAATAAAAAACAGTTTTTTTCCATTACTGACAATCTAGTTTTTAACTTTTTATCTATGATTTTTTGAGTAGCTAATGCTAAAGAAACATTATGAGATAAGGAATTAATATGATGAGCTACACCCCCTGCCCTATTTTTTATTCTTTTTTGAAATCAGGTCTCACTGAGTTGCACAGTGCCTCACTAAGTAGCTGAGGCTGTCTGCGAACTGCGATCCTCCTATCTCAGCCTCCCAAATGCTGGGATTACAAGCATGCGCCACCACACCTGGCTCTAATTTTTTATTCTTTATTTTGAAACAGAATCTCACTGAGTTTCTGGAGGGCCTCACCAAGTAGCTGTGGCTGTCCATGTTCTCCTGTCTCAGCTTCCCAAATGCTGGGATTACAAGTATGTGCCACCACATCTGGCTCTCTAATTCTTTATTTTGAAACAGGGTCTCACTAAGTTGTAGAGGGCCTCACTAAGCAGCTGAGGCTGGCTGTGAACCTGCTGTCCTCCTGTCTCAGCCTCCCAAATACTGGGATTACAAGTGTGGGCATTATGCCTGGTTTAAACTCAGACCTGCAATCTTCCTATTTCTGGTTTCTGGTACTGGGATTATGGGCATTCACCCTCCTGCCAGCTTTGATTCTTTAAGTCTGTGCTTTTAGTTTTAGATCATATAGTAAAGGTGAATGTTTTCATTAGTAAATTTGATACTTATTATTTTTTTCTAGTGCATTGAAATTTTACATCATATTGGGGTATAGAATGTCAGATACATGTACATAGTTCTTGGTGCCCTCCCCACCGGGTCCCTCCCCTCCACATGTCTTTGATATTGGAATTGGTAGTTTTGTATATTCATAGTACCATTTCAACTATTATACTCTTTATGATTTCATCTCCCTTCCCTAACCCCTTCAGTCACCTCCTGTAGAGTCTCTGCTCATCTGACGTTGCCCTTATTTTCTAATATTTCTCTAACTTCCACATATAAGAGAAAACATACATCTAGTTTTCTGAAACTGGCTGTACTTGCTTAGTATGATATTCTCGAGTTCCATCAGTTTTCCTGTAAAAGGAGTGATTTTTGTTTACTTTATGACGAGTAAAATTCCATTGTGTGTATATACCAGAGTTTTATAATATATTCATCTGTTGATGGATATCTAGGCTGGTTTAATAATTTGGCTATTTTAAATTGTGCTGCTATGAACATATGTAGGTATCATTATAATTTTCTAATTTCATTTCCTTTGGGAAGATGCCCAGGAGGCTGTCACTGTGTTGTATGATAGGTCCATTCCCAGTTTTCTCAGAAACCTCCACTCTGATCACCATAGGAGCTGTACTAGTTTGTAGTCCCACCAACAGTGTAGTAGGGTTCCTATTTCCGTACAACTTTGCCTGCACTTATATTTTTTGATTATTGCCATTCTTAACTGGATATAGATGGAATCTTAGTATAGTTTTAACTTGCATTGATTGCTAAAGATGTTGAGATTTTTAAAATATATTTGTTGGCCATTTGTATTTCTTTTGAAAAGTTCGGTTCTGTTGCCTATTTTTTTATTGAGCTATTTGTGTTTTTAGTGTTCAGATTTTTTTTTTTTTTCTTTTTTTGGTCCTGGGGATTGAACTCAGAGCATTCTACTTCTAAGCTATACCCTCAGCTCTATTTTTTTTTTTTTTTAATTCTTTATTTTGAGAGAGGGCCTCATAGATTGCTGAGGCTGGCCTATCTCAGCCTCCCAAATACTGGGATTATAAGGGTGTGCCACCACGCCTGGCATTAGTGTTAAACTTTTTAAGCTCTTTATATATTCTAGATATATAAAGATATTATTCTAGATATATATTCTAGATATATATAGACCTTTGTCTGATCATTATTATTTTCTTTTTTTTTGCCATGCGGAGGATTGAATCCAGAGGCACCTCCTGAGCTGAGCTGCACCCCCAGCCCTATTTTTTATTCTTTTTTTGTGTGTTGAGGATTAAACTAGGGACATTCTATCTCTGAGCTACACCCCCAAACCTATTTTTATTCTTACTAAGTTGCGAAGGGCCTCATAAGTTGCTGAAGCTGGCTGAAAACCTTTGATCCTCCTGTCTCAGGCTCCAGAGTACTACTATTACAATAGTGTGCCACCATGCCTGGCTTTTTATTCTTTATTTTGAAACAAGGTGGAGGGCCTAATTAACTGAGGCTGGCTGCGAACCTGTGATCCTCCTGTCTCAGCCTCCCAAATCTTGGTATTACATGTATGTGATTATTATTCTTAAAGATATTTTGTTTTCTAGAATGTCCCAAAAGTAAACTTAACAGAACTATGGACTGCTGCTCATCAATCCAGGAAAAATCGTAAGCTATTTAAAGATTGCCTTTTTTTGTGCTATTCACTGATTTGAAATTATAGATATTTTCATATTCTGTTTTTTTATTTTCATTGTTATAGAAGAGGAATATGGCATTGGGAAACCAGAAAATAGAACTTTGTTTGATAACAGTACTTCTGATAGTCAAAATGAAGACATTGAGGAAACCCTTTCTAAAACATCAGTCAAACTCCAGAGCTTTCCTCGTGCTTCCTTTATATCACCTGACCCCAAGGTAAGTTTTATTTTTGTTGTTCCTTTTTTAATAAAAAGGCTTCTTTTTCCATTTTTTTCCTTATACCATTTCCCCAATCCATATAATGATGACAGAGATCCTAGAAAGAAATATAAGGCTATTAGATTATAATAGAAAACAAGTATAATAACAGTTGAGCTATGTGTTCAGAAATTCTTAGATATACCATTATGGAAGGAAAGATTTAAAAAGCAACCTAAGCCAGGCATGGTGGTGCATGCTTGTACCAGGGATGGAACCCAGGAGCATTCTACCTTAGAGCTACACCCCCAGCCCTATTTTTTAGTCTTTTTTATTTTTGGAGGCTGAGACCCGAGGATCACGGTCACGGACAGCCTTAGCTACTAATTTAGTGAGGCCCTCTGCAACTCAGTGAGACCTTGTTTCAAAATAAAGAATAAAAAATAGGGCTGAGGGTGTAGCTTGGAGGTAGAATTTCGCCCCTGAGTTCCATCTCCAGTACCACAATAAATAAATAAATAAATAAATAAATAAATAAATAAATAAATATTAATAAATAAATAAAAAGCAACCCCAACAAACAGATAGATGATTATGAAACTGAAGAGGGGGATGAATAGGAAGTATTCATTTAAGAAGGGCAAGATAAATATCAATATCAAGATTGAATAAGAAGCCAGGTGTGGTAGCACATGCCTGTAATTGTAGTATGTGGGAGGCTGAAATAGGAGGATCGAGGTTCAAGACCAGCCTCAGCAACTTAGCACGGTCCTCCATAATATAAACCTTGTTTCAAAATAAAAAATAAAATAGGCCTGGGGGTATAGGTCAGAAGTAGAATGCCCCTGGGTTCAATCCCCAATACCATCACCAAAAATAAAATAAATAATAAAATAAATAATGAAATAAGCAAGCATAACAAAATAACAGATTTAAATGTGAGCAAAAATATAAGAGAAATTAGATTCTTCTACTCAGGCATAGTGGTGCATGCCTGTAATCCCCATACATGGGAATTAGAGACCATAAGATCCTAAGTTTGAGGATAGCCTGGGCAACTCAGTGAGACCTTGTCTTAAAATTAAAAGGTCTGGGAATATAGCTTAGTTGTAGAATGCCTCTGGTTTCAATCCCCAGTTCTGTAACAAAAAAACAAAAAAAGAAAAAAGAAAAAAATGCCAGGACAGAACCTAGGAAAATGACAGCTTTGTTTTTTATATTAGATCTTTTTTAGAGTTTTGTTGTTGTTGTTTGTTTGTTTGTTTGTTTGTTTGTTTTGCAGTACCAGGGATGGAACCCAGGGGCATTCTACCTTAGAGCTACACCCCCAGCCCTATTTTTTAGTCTTTTTTATTTTTGAAACAGGTTCTCATTGAGTTGCAAAGGGCCTTGCTAAGTAGCTGAGGCTGTCAATGAATCATGATCCTCTGGTCTCTGGATCCTGAATGCTGGGATTACAAGCGTGCACCACCACACCTGGCTCCCAGCCCTATTTTTTATTCTTTATTTTTAAACAGGGTTTCACTGTGTTGCACAGGGCCTCACTAAGTAGTAGCTGAGGCTGTCCTCAAACTGTGATCCTCCTGTCTCAGCCTCCCAAAAGCTGGGATTACAAGTGTGCACCACCACACCTGGCACCTTCCTTTCTTCAGTTTTAAAATGCCATCTCATGTAGTGTAAATAGAAAATTAAAACTATTATTGTGCCATTTATCAGCAAATCATGTCAATTTTAAAATAGGGTTTTACATTTTCTTTCTTACCTTATACTGGTACTTAAAAATGCCTAATTCCATAATCACGTAGTATTTCTCTTCTACAATTAAAATTGTTTTTTGAAATGGGTCATACTATGTTACTCTGGTTGTCCTCAAACTCGTAGGCTCAAACAGTCTTCACACTTCTTTATCCCAACTAACTGAGACTTTAGATGCACACCACCATACCTGTCATATATACATCTGTTTTTTGGTACTGGTGAATGAACCCAGGGACATTCTACCTCTGATCTTCACTCCTCAACCCTTTTTTTTTTTTTTTTTTTTTATTAATTTGAAACAAGGTCTTACTACTTTGCTGAAAGTCTGACTAATATGCTGAGGTTGTCCTCAAACCTATGAGCCTCCTATTTCAGCCTCCCAAGTACAGAAATTATAGTTGTGTTGTGTGCCACCATTCCTGGCTCCTACTTTGTAATTTAAAATTTTTGAGATTATTTATTTTTGTGGTACTGGGGATTGAACCCAGGGCATTCTACCTCCAAGCTACACTCCCAGCTCTATTTTTCATTCTTTGTTTTTTTTTTTTTTTTTCATTGTGGTACTGAGGATGGAACCCAAGGACTTTCTACTTCTGAGCTACACCCCATCCCTATTTTTTATTTTGTAACAGGGTCTCACTGAATTGTGGAGGGCCTAAGTAGCTGAGGCTGGCCACAAACTGTGATCCTCCTGTCTTAGCCTCCCAGGAGGATCACAGGCTTGCAGCCAGCTTTAGCTACTTAGTGAGGCCCTCTGCAACTTAGTGAGACTCTGTTTCAAAATAAGGAATAAAAAATCGGGCAAGGGGTGTGTAGCTCAAAGGTAGAATGCCCCTGGGTTCAATCCCCAGCACCACACACATACACACACACACACAAATAAAATATTTGCATATGTTAATAAAGCAATTCATTTTTATATTCTTGAAGCAAATGTTGACGTATTTAATTGAAAAAGTCAAGATGGGCACAATCCTATAATTCAGTACTTGGGAGGCTGAGACAGAAGGATTTCAAGTTTAATTAAGAACAGCCTCAGCAACTTAGCGAAATTCTTTTTTTTTTTTTTTTTTTTGTGGTATTGGTAATGGAATTCAAGAGCATTCTACCTCCAAGCTACATCCCCTGCCCTATTTCTTTTATTTATTTTTGAAACAAAGTCTCAGTAAGTTGCAGAGGGCCTCACTAAGTAGATGAGGCTGGCCAGGAAACTATGATATTTCTGTACCAGCCTCCCAAGTACTAGGATTCCAAGGGTGCGGCACCATGCCTAGCTAACAGTGAAATTCTAAGGAATTTAGGGAGAACCTTTTTTTTCTTTTTGGTGATACTGGGGGTGGACCCCAGGGGCTTTCCTACCTCCGGGCTATACTCTCAGACCTATTTTATACGTTATTTGGAAACAGGGTCTCACTAAGTTGCTGAGAGCCTTACTAAGTAGTTGACGCTGGCTTTTTTTTTTTTCTTTAAGATTTAAAGTTTATTAGAAAGATAGAAATACAGAAAATAGAAATACAGACCCCATGCCAAAATGGCATGAGGGGGTGACTCTAAATGAATACACCTGAGGCTGGCTTTGAACCTGCATGATCCTCCTGTCTCAGCCTCCCAAGTGCTGGGATTACTAGCATGTGCCACCACACCCAGCTTAGGGAGACCCTTTTTCAAAGTAATAAAATAGGCTTGGGGGGGAGTAAGCACAGAGTTAGAAGCTCCTGGGTTTAATTCCAAGTTAAAAAAAAAAAAAAAGAGACTTCTGGGAAGATGGCGACGGAGAAAAGCGGCACTTACAAGTCCCGCTAACAATCCAACTCTACTACCACAAAACCAGCGCCTTTCAGAGCCAGAAAACACCACCAGCAAAGAAATAAAAACGGTAAATACAAGGGACAGAGAAAAAGGGCTGGAAAAACAAGACACCGGAAAAAAACCAGCCCAAAGTGCCGCGCCCGCGCGGCGCGGAGTGGCCGGAGCTGTGGAACGGAGCGGCTGGAGCAGCCGGAGCGGAGCGGCCAGAACAGCTGAACGGAGCGGCCAGAGCAGCCGGAGCGGAGCGGCCAGAGCAGCCGGAGCAGCCAGAGCCACGTCGCGGAACGGCCGGAGTGGCCGGAGTGGCCAGACCCGCGGTGCAGAGCAGCCAGAGCCGCGGTGCAGAGCGGCCGAGGCAGCCGGAGTGGCCAGAGCTGCGTGGCCTACATTTCCCCTAGCAGTACTAGGCTCCAGAGAGGAGGGAAACTCAAAACAGAGCTCAAATCCAGAGAGGAGGTACTCTGGCCTCGCGGCCTAGGATGCAGAAGCAGCGTCTTACTGCTGGCGGCAGCAGCGAGTTCACCGGATGGCCCTAGACCAACCCACTCAACCAGCCACCAGGTGCCTGAGAGGAGGGGTGGACAGTGAGCCGAGGTGAGCAGGTGCTGAACAGCTGGGCGGCAGTCAGCAGTTTTGTTGGTGCAGGGAACATCTAAAGCTCCCAAGGGCCGGGCACAGCACAACTGGCAAGGACTCAGAGCGGAGTTCAAAACCAGAGAAGAAATACGCCGCATCACGGCCGAGGGCGTGGCAGTAGTGCCATATTGCCAGTGGCGGCAGCAGCGAATCCACCGAGTTCACTACAGCTCCATCAGCGCACTCAACAACCGTGAGTCAAATTGCGGCCCCTAGGGGAGAAATCCCAGTACTGCACTCCCAGGGACTTGCGCACATAGTCTCCCTGGGTCGGAGATTTTAGCAGTGCAGCCCAGTGGGGGAGTGGCAGTGGCAGAGATATCATACCATAGGCACAACTCCCCACTGGAGAACGCCCAACTTGGCACCCCCCACGGTCTAAGCAGCCTTGATTGACTCCCTGGGTCTGAGACTTTGTGATACAACCCAGTAAAGGAGTAGTGGTGACTGAGATACCACAGACTCGAGATCCAGAGCATCTTAAGTGAACTCGTAGTGACTCAGGGAAGAACCCAGAGAAGGCACAAACTTCCAAAATTATGGGAAAGAGAAATAACAATGGAGCAGTGAATGCCAACAACCCCACAACATCAGAATCTGATAACACAGAAATCCAAAGATCTCTAGAAGATCAAATTAGGAAAATAACTTTAGAAATAATAGAGGACTTTCGAAAAGAATTTAGAGAGAGTCAAAAAGAGATAAAGGATGCAATTAATGAAGTAAAGGCCTCAATTCAAAGTATAAACAACAGATTAGACCACATAGAGAATAGAATCTCGCTTCTTGAAGATGATCATTCTAAAAATGAACGCATAGTTTCTAATTTAGAAAAAAAAACCCGACAGCAGGAATCTGACATTGAAGAAATATGGGCCCATTTCAAGAGAGCTAACCTAAGAATAATTGGAATAGAGGAGGGGAAAGAAGGTGAAACCAAAGGGATCAACAATCTCTTCAAGGAAGTAATAGCAGAAAATTTTCCAAACATAGAACAAGAGGTCGATACACAGGTCCAGGAAACTTATAGAACTCCCTTTAGCCAGGATCAGAGAAGAGGATCCCCACACCACATAATTGTCAAAATGACTAATGTGGAAGCCAAGGAGAGAATCTTAAAGGCAACAAAAACAAAAGGCCACATGACATACAGAGGCAAACCAATTAGAATCACTCCAGACTTCCCAAACCAAGTTATAAAAGCCAGAAGGGCTTGGAGTAACATATTCCAAACTCTGAAAGAAAACAACTTCCAGCAAAAATTTCCTACCCAGCAAAACTATCCATCAAATTAGATGGGGAAACAAGAAGCTTCCATGACAAACAGCACCTGAAGGAATTTATGTCTTCAAAACCAGCGCTAGAGTAAATACTCAAGGAGATTAACTGCAAAGAGGAAATGGGTAATACACGCCAGAACCAAAGACACAAGAATTCCCATCTAGCAGACAACTAAGCAAAGAAGAATAAACAGTATCTCAAACAGAAATAAGATCTTAACATGTTGGGAATTAAAAATTATCTCTCTATAATCACACTGAATGTAAACGGCCTCAACTCCCCAATAAAAAGACATAAAGTGAAAAAAAGTAGTTGGACTTCCGGGAAGATGGCGACCGAGAAAAGCGGGGCTTAAGAGCCCTGCTAACAACAAATTTCCATTACCACAAAATCAGCGCCTTTCATAGCCAGAAAACACCATCACCAGAGAAACAAAAAAACCACCAGGCTCCAGAGAGAAAGCGGACTGATAACAGAGCCACAGAGGAGATACACCGGCCTTGCGCCCGAGGACGCGGCAGACGCGGCAGCAGCGCCATACTGCCGGAGGCACCGGCGAATTCACGGGACGGCTACAGCAACCCGAGGTGAGCCACTGCGGAACAGCCAGGCGGGATTTCTCCGTGCAGAGAGCATCTAAAGCTCCCAGTGGCCGAGCTCAGCACACGCTGCAGGGATTCAGAGTAGAAATCAAAATCAAGAAGAAAAACGCCAGCCCCATAGCCGAGGGCGTAGCAGTGGCGCCATATTGCCACCGGCGGCAGCAGCAGCGAATTCAGCGCGGCCAGTACAGCCACATCTGCGTACTCAAGAACATTGAGTCAAATTGCGGGCCACAGAGGAGAAATCCCAGTACTGTACTCCCTGGGACTTGACCCAGTGGGGGAGGGGCGGTGGCAGAGATATCACACCATAGGAGAACGTGCAACCTGGCACCCCCCACAGTCTAAAGCAGCCTCTATCGACTCTCTGGGTCGGAGACTCTGTGATACAACCCAGTAAAGGAGTAGTGGGGTCTGAGATACTACTGACTCGAGATCCAGAGCACCTTAAGTGAAGTCATAGTGACCCAAGGGAAGAACCCAGAGAAGGCACAAACTTCCGAAATCATGGGAAAGAGGAATAATACTGGAGCAATGAATGCTCACAACCCCACAACATCAGAACCCGATAAAACTGAAAATCAGAGATTTCTAGAAGATCAAATCAGGAAAATAACTGTAGAAATAATAGAGGTGCTTCGAAAAGAACTCAGAGAGAGCCAAAAAGAGATAAAGGATGCAATTAATGAAGTAAAGGCCTCAATTCAAAGCACAAACAACCGATTAGAACACATGGAGAACAGAATCTCGCTCTTAGAAGATGAGCAATCCAAAAATGAACTCATAGTTTCTAATCTAGAAAAAAATATCCAACAGCAGGAATCTGATATGGAAGAAATATTGGCCCTTTTTAAGAGAGCTAACCTAAGAATAATTGGAATAGAGGAGGGAAAAGAAAGTGAAACCAAAGGGATCAACAATCTCTTCAAGGAAGTAATAGCAGAAAATTTTCCAAACATAGAGCAAGAGGTCGATACACAGGTTCAGGAAACTTATAGAACTCGCTTTAGACAGGATCGGAGAAGAGGATCCCCACACCACATAATTGTCAAAATGACCAATGTGGAAGCCAAGCAGAGAATCTTAAAGGCAACAAAAGCAAAGGGCCAAGTGACATTCAGAGGCAAACCAATTAGAATCACTCCAGACTTCCCAAACCAAGTTATGAGAGCCAGAAGGACTTGGAGTAACATATTCCAAACTCTGAAAGAAAACAACTTCCAGCCAAAAATTTCCTATCCAGCAAAACTTTCTATCAAATTAGATGGAGAAATAAGAAGCTTCCATGACAAACAGAAACTGAAGGAATTTATGTCTTCAAAACCAGCACTAGAGAAAATACTCAAAGAGATTAACTACAAAGAAGAAATAGGTAACACACACCAGAACCAGAGAAACAAGACTTTCCATCCAACAGACAATTAAGATTGGTTATCTGTGGAGATTCATTATTTATGTTAGTCTTTTACCTATCTCTAAATGGTATTGTTTGCCTTTATTGTTGTTAATTTTTAGGATTTCTAGTTGGAATATTAATATACCTTCAGATATAGCAATTGGAAATATTTTATCCCATTCTATTAGTAACTGTTAACTCTGTTTACATTGTCTTTGGATATACAATTTTTTTAATTTTTTTATTTTTTAGGGAGTCTGTATACTCCTCTGTTGCCTGTGTCATTGAAATCATAACCAAGAAATCACTGCCAATTTCAATGTTGTGAGGTTTTATGACCCAGATTTTCTCCTAAAAGTTTATAGTCTTAAGATTTGTATTTAGGTCTATTATCTATTTTGAGTTAATATTTGTATATGGGATTAGGTAAGGGTCCAATTTTATTCTTTTCCATGTAATTATTATTTTTTAACAATATTTAGTTAAAAGATTATCATTTCCACCACCAAATGTTCGTGGAAACCTTGTCAAAAATAACTTGACAATATAGGGAAGAATTTAGCTCTAGGCTTTTATTTAACTCCAATGGTTTATATATCTGCCTTTAGAATAGTACTACACTGTTTCAATTATTGTAGCTTTATATGGTTTGAAATCAGAAAATATATATCTTCTAGCTTTGTTAAAAAAAAAAAAAGAAAACCTTTGAGTTCTTAAAAGTAACCACATTTATTAAAGAGTCTTTAGAAAGGTAGAAAGATGAAAAAAAAAAAAAAGACATAAAGTGGCAAAATGGATTAAAAGCCAGAATCCATCCATCTGCTGTTTACAAGAAACACACCTTACAAGTAAAGATAGGAACAAACTCAAGGTAAAGGGCTGGAGCAAGGTAATCCATGCTAATGGTACTCGAAGACAAGCAGGAGTAGCAACTATAATATCAGACAAGTTAGACTTCAAACCCAAACTTATTAGAAGAGACAAAGAAGGTCACATTTTACTGGTAAAAGGAATAGTCCAGCAAGAGGAAATAACAATAATCAACATCTATGCCCCAAACATAGGGGCAGCTACTTTCATAAATCAAACTCTTTGTGACATGAAGTCACACATAAATCCCAACACAATAATACTGGGAGACTTCAACACACCTCTCACAATACTAGACCGATCTTCCAGACAAAGGGTCAGTAAAGATGTCTCAGAACTAAAGAACACCATTAACCAAATGGACCTGTTGGACACATATAGAATATTTCACCCAACTACAGCAGAGTTTACATTTTTCTCAGCTGCTCATGGAACCTTCTCCAAAATAGATCACATCCTGGGACACAAAATGAGCACTAGCAAATTTAAAAAATGTTACATACTTCCCTGTGTCATTTCAGACCATAATGGAATGAAACTAGAAATCAACTATAAGAAGACCCAGAGAAACAACATAAACATGTGGAGACTGAACACCACACTTCTGAATGAAGAATGGGTCATAGAAGATGTAAGAGGTGAAATCAAGAAATTTCTAGAAACAAATGAAAATAAAGAAACAACATATCAAAACCACTGGGACACTTTGAAGGCAGTATTAAGAGGAAAATTTATAGCACTGAGTGCTCACATAAGAAAAACAGAAAATCTTCAAATAAATAGCCTTATGACACACCTCAAAGCCCTTGAAAAGCAGGAACAATTGAACCCCAAAGCCAGCAGAAGACGGGAAATTATTAAAATTAGAGCAGAAATTAACGAAATAGAGAATAAAAAAACAATACAGAAAATCAACAAAACCAAAAGCTGGTTTCTTGAAAACATTAACAAGATTGATAAACCACTAGCCAACCTAACTAAAAAAAAGAGAGAATCAACCCAAATTATGAAGATAAGGGATGAAAAAGGAGACATTACTACTGACAGCGTAGAAATCCAGAGGATTATCAGAAACTACTTTGAAAAACTCTACTCCAACAAAATGGAAAATCTGGAGGAAATCGACAACTTTCTATCATATTGCGCATGTCTTTCATGATTTGGCCGTGATACCCACTTCCTAGTAACTGTATATGTTTTACCAAGATACTTTGATATTCCTCAGTTGTTACATTGTTTCATGCCTCATCCTTTTTGCTCATGGTACCTTTTCTAGAATTCTCTTCATGCTCACTTTTACTTTTTCTGTCTTTTAAAATATGCCCTGTGATTCAGGCATGGTGGCACAGGCCTGTAATTCCAAGATTTCGGTGGCTGAGCTAGGAGAATCTCAGGCTTGAGGCCAGCCTCAGCAACACAGTAAGACCCTCAGTAAGTTAGTAAAATCCTTTTTCAAAATAAAAAATTAAAAGTGCTGGGGGAATAGCTCAGATATGGAATGCCCTTAGGTTCAATCTCCAGTAATGCCTCCCCAATGTGTGGTGTGTGTGTGTATGACCTTATAGTTGCAATATTCCCTGTTCTTGTTTGTTGTCTATATCTCTACCTCTGCTTGAATATAGAGCAGAATTTATTTTCAGTTTTTTCTGGGGTAGTATCTAGAATTTGACAGACACAGTAAATGCTTGTTGTCTTTCTGATGAGTGAATTGGTCAGCAAGTAAATAAATGTTTCTGAAGTTGAGTTTTGTTTCTTTTTCTTTTAACAGGAAGGAGCAATAGAGACAGCAATTGGAAAAGAAGAAAATGGTATTGAAAGTGATTCAGGAAAGCACACAAATAATGAGAATTTGACTTATGTTGATACAGGGCCCCAAAATAATAAAAGTGGTAAGTTAGTGAATATCTAGCAAAGTTCTTCTATGCTTAAATAGTATTATGATAAAGTGTACAGTTCAAAAATACTAAAAGTTTGTTTTTAATATTTTTCTTTTGCTGTCATTCTTCCTGTTACCACCTTTTTTCTGAAATTGCTTCAACCATCAGAATATATATATACATATATATATATATATATATATATATATATAATTTTTTTTTTTTTTTTTTGCAGTACTGGGAATGGAACCCAAGGGCATTCTACTCCTGAGCTACACCCCAGTCCTATTTTTTATTCTTTATTTTGAAACAGGGTCTCACTGAATTGCAAAGGCTTCACTAAGTACCTGAGGCTGTCTGAGAACTGTAATCATCCTGTGTCAGCCTCCCAAATGCTGGGATTACAAACATGTCGCACCCAGCTCTTAGAAATTATTCTTTAAGCTGGGCGTGGTGGCGCACGCTAGTAATCCCAGTATTTGGGAGGCTGAGACTGGAGGATTGCGGGTCGTGGACAGCCTCAGCTAATTAGTGAGGCCTTCTGCAATTCAGTGAGACTTGGTTTTAAACTAAAGAATAAAAAACAGGGCAGGGCGTGTAGCTCTGAGGTTGAATGCCCCTGGGTTCCATCCCCAGACCCGCAAAAAAAAAAAAAAAGAAAAGAAAAAATCTTTAATAATTACATTTATTTTACTGAAATACTTATGAATAGAGATTGTCTTGTACATATATTTAAAATTCATAGGAATAACTGTTCTCAATATATCTGTTATTGCATTTTATAGATATGTTGTCTGCATTAGGATTAGGAGAAGAAGAAGAAGAAGAAGAAGAATCACCTTGGGATTCTGAGGTATTATCTATTGTTACTGATAGTATAGTTTTTGAAATAAATCTTGAGTGATGTTAAAATATAAAAGGGAGTCAGGAGTGCTGGCTCACGTTTGTAATCATAGCATTTGGGAAGCTGAAATAGGATCCAGGTGTGCGGACAGTTTTAGCTACTTAATGAGGCCCTTTGCAACTCAGTGAGACCCTTTTTCAAAATAAAGAATGCTGGGATTACAAGCATGTGCTACCATGCCCGGCTTCTGCTGGGCTTTTGAAATTAAATTTATCTGAAAACCAAAGAATTATTCCAGATCAACATATGACCTGTATATCTGGATGCATAAAAGTGCAAATCAGATTCAGAGAGAGTTTGAACTGTAATTTTTTTTATCTTGAAATTTGATGTGAAAGTGTTATTATATTTAGGTTATCAAGAGTAGATCTGAAATGAACATTTCAGAAGGAAAAGCATGAGGAATTCTGCTTATGTGGGACTATAGTAACAGTGTGGTTTTCTGGTGTTTTGTTTAAGTGTGTGTGTGTGTGTGTGTGTGTGTGTGTGTGTGTGTGTGTGTGTGTGTGTTACTAGGGAGTGAACCCAGAGACATTCTACATTTGAGCTACATCCCCATCTTAATTTTATCTTTTATTTGGAAACGGGGTTTTGCTAGGTTGACGAGAGTCTCACTAATTGTTGAGGTTGTCATTAAACCTGTGATCCTCCTGTCTTAGCCTCCCAAGTACTGGGACTACTTGGGTGCAAGCCTCCAAATGGACCACCACACCCGACTCAGAAACTACTTTTGTTTTGTTTTGTTGGTGGTACTGGGGTTCCTGGAAACCCTTCTACCTCCGGGCTACACTCCCAGACCTATTTTATACTTTTTATTTGGAAACAGAGTCTCTTAAGACTGCAAGGCTGGATTCGAACCTGCATGATCCTCCTGTCTCCACCTCCCAAGCACGGGGATTACAAGCGTGCATCACCACGCCCGGCCAGAAACCATTTTTGAAAATAAACTCTGTTGAGTAGTTTCATGGCAGCCATGTTTTTAGTAACCAAAGAGTCACCTATTTTAAGGTGACCATTTCAGAAAGAAACAAGAAGGGCCTGATTTTATAGGTATTAGAACTACTGCATAGAGGTACTAGCATGGTAGTTGAAGTCCAGAGATACATTAGAATACTGGTTATGTCGCCAGGTGTGGTGGCGCACGCTTGTAATCCCCGCACTTGGGAGGCAGAGACAGGAGGATCGCATAGGTTCAAAACCAGTGACGCGCTGGCTTAGGAGACCCTGTTTTCAAATAAAAATGTAAAAATAGGTCTGGGAGTGTAGCCCGGAGGTAGAAGGGCTTCCAGGAACCCCAGTACCACCAAAAAAAAAAAAAAAAAGAATACTGGTTATGTCAAAGTATGAATCCTAGGAAAAATTATTGGAATTTCTGTGAATGTTTATCTTTAGTTATGTGTAATAAACAAATTTCGTAAGTAATGTAAAACACAACAGGTTCAGTGGCACACACCTGTAATCCCAGTCCTTGGTAGGCTAAGACAAGAGAATCTTCAGGTTTGAGGCCACCCTTAGTAATTTAGCAACTTGGATTGTTTCAAAATAAAAAATAAAAGGGTTTGGGTATAGCTCAGACTTTAATCCACAGTACCAATTCTTTTTTTTAAAAGTAAAAACACTTTGAGCCGGGTGTGGTGACGCACGCTTGTAATCCCAGCATTTGGGAGGCAGAGACCTGGAGGATCGCGGTTCCCGGACAGCCTCAGCTACTTAGTGAGGCCCTCTGCAACTCAGTGAGATCCAGTTTCAAAATAAAGAATAAAAAATAGGGCAGGGGGTCAAATGCTCCTGGGTTCCATCCCTAGACAGACCCACAAAAAAAAAAAAAAAAAAAAAGGAAAAGTAAAAACACTTTGTAAACTATAAAATATGTGTTTAAATATAGTTAAAATGATCCCAGTGGTATTCAAGGACTTAATAAATATTGAGGATATAGTTTTAAACCTGAGAAAAATAGCAATAATGTCAAGAAAAGACTGGGAAAGTTAGAGGGGGCACATATATTTCTAATTTGGAAATGGTTAAGTTTCAATAAATTATTAATGGAGATATACTTTAGTAGTATAGTGATTTAGTGCTTAAGTCCTTCCTGATGATATTGTAAATCTTTTGACCTTCAGTAAATTTCTATTATTGGGTATCTAGTTAGAGTTAGGTAACATTATCATAATCATTTCACTATTATAATATATAGGAAAGAATATGTACAAGTAAGTACCTGGCATATTTTAAACACAATAAATGTTCTTTTGCTTACGTTATTATTAAGGTTTGTTATACTTAATTTTAAGTTTATTCTTAAATCTCATGTTTGTGTACTGCTGTTATTATTATTATTTGTGTACTAGAGATTAAACCCAAGGGCATTCTTCCTCTCTGCTAACCCCCCAGCCCTCTTTTTTTTTTTTTTTCCTGCTGTACTGGGGATGAAACTCAGGGGCCTTCTACCTCTGACCTTTATCCTCAGTTAATTAATTAATTAATTTATTTATTTTTGTGGGTCTGGGGATGGAACCCGGGGGCATTTGACCTCCGAGCTACACCCCCTGCCCTAGTTTTTATTCTTTAATTTGAAACTGGGTCTCACTAAGTTGCGGAGGGCCTCACTAAGTAGCTGAGGTTGTCCTGGAACCGTGATCCTCTGGTCTCAGCCTCCCAAATCCTGGGATAACAAGCGTATGCCACTATGCCCAGCTATTCTTTTATTTTGAAACAGGGTCTCACTAAGTTGTAGAGGGCCTTATTAAGTGACTGAAGCTGGCAGAAAACTGCAGTCCTCCTGTCTCAGCCTCCCAAGTACTAGGATTACAAGCATGCACCACCACACCTGGCTCCCCCCAGCCTTTTATTTTTGTTCTTGAAACAAGATCTCCCTCAGTTAACTGAGGGTCTCACTAAATTGCTGAGGCTGGCTTTGAACCTTAGATCTTCTTGTCTCAGCCTCCCAAGTACTGGCATTACAGGCGTGTACCACCATGTCCGGCTAATAGGCCTCTTATTTATTTATTTATTTATTTGCGTTTCTGGGGATGGAACCCAGGGGCATTCTACTTACAAGTGACACCCCCAGCCCTATTTTTTATTCTTTATTTTGAAACAGGGTCTCACTGAGTTTCAAAGGGCCTCCCTAAGTAGCTGAGGCTCTCGTTGAACCTCTATCTCCTGTCTCAGCCTCCCAAATGCTGGGATTATAAGCATGCGCCACCACCCCCTGCTGGGCCTCTTCTTTAGGCCTAGATATCTATTAGGTGGGAGAAGAGGACCAAATCTAAGAGCCCAAGTGGGAGAAGAGGGGACCCAGGTCTACACCACTATGCCTGGCTGTGTGCTAATTACACATAACACAAAGAAAAGTTTTTATTACTACTTTGTCATTTTATTCAACCATTTTTTTCTGTCAGTAAAGATTTTCCAGAAGCATTTAGATTTTACCTACTTTTGTTGCGTGTGTGTAGTAATTCATCATGAACCCAGGAGCTCACACATGCTAGGCACATGTGCTTCCACTGAGCTCCTTATACCCCCATTCCATTTATTTATTTATTTATTTAATTTATTGCGGGTCTGGAGATGGATGTTGAGACAGAGTCTTGCTAAATTGCCTGGGCTAGCCTTCAGCTTTTAATCCTTCTGCTTCAGCCTCCCAAAATATTTGTACCCAACTAAAAAAATAAATTTTCCTAAGCCCATGCTTACATAGGTGAAACAACTTGTTCAATGTTTTGTTTATTGTTTTAAGTTTCTCATCATACCAGGTTTTTTGTTTGTTTGTTTTGTTTTTGTATTGGGGATTAAACCCTGGTGCATTCTATTTCTAAGCCAAACCTCCATTTCTCTATATTTTTTTTCCCAAACAGGTTTCTCTGGGTTGCTGGTTTTCTACCTACATTGCTGAGGCTATCGTAGAACCTTTGATCCTCCTGTCTCAGCCATCTATGTACAGATTAGAGGCTTATATCACAATGCCCAACTCCAAGTGTCCTTTTTTTTTTTTTCTTTGTGCTGCTGGGGATAGAACGCAGAGATATTCTTTGTCTGAGCTACACACCCAGCCCTTTTTAAATTTTTTTTATTTTGAAACAAGGTCTTTCTGAGACCTTCAAAACAAGGTTGCTGAGGCTGGCTTGAAACCTGCAATCCTCTTGTTTTAGCCTCTCAAATACTAGGATTATAGGTGTAGACTACCATACCCAGCTTCCAGTGTCTTATTTTAACATTAGAACATTTCTGTTCTTAGAAGTATTTGAAATATTCAAGCCGGGCATGGTGGCGCATGCTTGTAATCCCAGCATTTGGGAGGCTGAGACAGGAGAATCACAGTTTGAGAACAGCCTTAGCTAATTAGTGAGCCCCTTTGCAACTCAGTGAGACAGTGTTTCAAAATAAAGAATAAAAAATAGGGCTGTGGGTTTAGTTTGGCTAAAAAAAGAAAAGAAGTATTTGAAATATTCAGTGCAATTTCCTTGCTAGTGTACTTATAAGAATTTGTTTAAATATGTATTTTTTATGAGACTGATATACTGCCTATTACAGTAAGGAGGCATATTAAAGTCTGTATTTTTTAATTCCCTCTTCTTTTTGGTGGGAAGGCAGAGTACTGTACTTAGGTACTCTGAAGTTATTTCTATTTTGAAATATATACATTAGTATTTTGTCTATGAATATATTTCCTCTGGACTTCCATGCCTAATTTTTCATACTCAGCATCCCTATGAGGATAAAAAAATAGGCTTGATCTAGAGAAGTTCTTAATGAGGTTTCTTTATTAAAATGTTTTGGTTTTCAGTGCATACTTCTCTTATTTTAAAATCTAATTGTTTTTAAAATCGGAAGTTCATCTGGGCGTGGTGGCTCATGCTTGTAATCCCAGTAGTTAGAAGGCTGGGACAGGAGGATTGCAGGTTCACAGCCATCCTTAGCTACTTAGTAAGGCATGCAAATTAGTGAGACCCTGTTTCAAACTAAAGAATTAAAAAACAAGGCAGGGTTGTAGCTCAGAGGTAGAATCTCCTTATGTTTCCTCTAGGGGGGGGGGAGAAGGAAATTCAGTTATTTTCTTAGAAAGTAATTAAGAAATCTTTTGAAATTCATTATTGATATTGATTTTACCAGAGTATCTCTGAGAGTCTTCCATACAAGTGTGTTGGTACTTTGTCTGGAGCAGCAGATCAGAGCAGGAAAAATATAGTCGATGGACAAGTAGAAGGTAAGGACTGTATTTTACGAAAAGGTCATTTGTTAAATTGTTTAAAATCTGAGCACTTATAGATTCTAATAGCTAAAGAAACTTACTTATTAAATGTATAGTAAAGAAAACCAGATATGTTATATAGCCTTTGAAGTTTCAGCAACAGATTAAACTAGGGGTGTCACTAAAGATGCTGAATTATTAGTTCCATTTCAAGATATTCTAAGACCTGAGTAAAGTTAGAAAATCAGGAAGAAGAAAAGAGAACAGAGAAAGAAGAGTAAGAAAGCCAGAGCACAGAGAAAACAAGCACATGTACATACTGGAGAGGGAAGAATAAAGCCGTTCCTTTTTTTGTTTGTTTTTGGTACTGGGGATCAAACCCAGGGGCATTCTACCTCTGAGTTACCTCCCAGCCCTTTTCATTTTTTGTTTTGAAACAGGGTCTTACTATATTGCTGAGAGCCTCACTATGTTGTTGATCTTGGACCAGCAGTCTTCCTGTCTTAGACTCCCAAGTACATAGGGATTACAGGCATGTGCCACCACCCCCAGCTAAAGTAATTCTTTAGAAGAATTAAAAAAAATAGGGTTATTGAAGATATGGTAGGAATTTGTGAACTTCAACTACCAAAACATTTTTGAGAAATAGAGCAATATTTTCTCACTTTTTCTAGTCTTCCTTACTATTAGGAAGTCATTAAGGGTTGAAGTAATTATGCAGAGCTGTTTTACTTGCTAGAAATAAATATAAACATATGGTTAGCCATGCATGCATATAATTAATTGTCATAAAATTTTGCTATTTCACAGGATATCATATGGGCAAAAATAAGAGAACTGAAAATATGAAAAGACTATGATTAGCTATGGAGAGATCATTAAAGCTTTATCCATTAGAAAATTTATGATTTCTTTTTTTTTATTATCTGGTACTGGGAATTGAACCTAGAGGCATTCTACCTCTGAGCTATACCCTTACCCCTATTTTTTTATTTTATTGTATTGGGTGCATTGTAATATGTATATCATATTTGGGTACAGAGTGTCAGAAAAGTAACATGCACATAACTCTTATTGCCCTCTCCACTAGGTCCCATTCCCTACCCTCACCCTGTAACTTTTGAGATTGGAATTGACAATTTTGTATAAATTCATAGCATTATTTCTACTATTGCATTCTTTATGACTTCTTTCCCTTCCTCTCTTCTCTAATTCCCCTTAGTTATTTCCCTGGAGTATATGTTCATCTATCTGATATTGCCCTTATTTCCAAGAGAACATTTTTTTATTCTTTGGGATTGGCTATATTCAGTACATCCTTAAGTTCCATCCATTTTCCTGAAAGTGGTGATCTTTCTTTATGGCTGAATAAAATTTTATTGTGTATTTATACCCAAGTTTTTTGACCCATTCATCTATTAATGGTCACCGAGTCTGTTTCTGTAATTTGGCTATTATAAATTGTGCTGCTATGAACATGGATATACAAGTATTATAATATTCTGATTTCATTTCCTTTGGGAAAATGTTCAAGACGGCTATGGCTGAGTTATATTGTAGTTCCATTCCCAGTCTTCTGAGAAACCTCCACAATGATTTTCAAAGCAGCTGTACTAGTTTGTAATCCTACTAACAGGGGTCCAATAGGGTTCCTATTTTCCCACATCCTCACCAGCATTTATTATTATTTGTGTTTTTGATGATTGCCAGCCTAACTGGATGAGATGGAATCTCAGTGTAGTTGTAATATGCATGAATTTTTAATTAATGCTTATTTTGGAAAGTTTTTATTTTTCCATTAATTTTGAAGGATAGCGTTGCTAGATAAGAGTCTTGGTTAGAAGTTTTTATTTCTTAAGACCTTGAAGTTCCTGCCATCCTGCTTTCAGTACCTGGGTTGAGAAAACTGGAGTGATTCTTATTGTTTTACCTGTGAATGTCAGTTGGTTTTTTGCTCTCAACTCTCTTAGAAATCTCTCCTTAGTTTCAATGTGGCACACTTTGGTTATAATGTGGCATGGGGATGTTTTTCTTTGGTCTTGTCTGATGGGGGTTCTGAATGTCTCCAGTACTTTGGATCCAGTACTTAGATCCAGTACTCATCTGGATCTAAGTTTGGGAAGTTTTCTGATATTATTTCTCTGAAGAGATTTTTTTTTTTTTTGAGGGTCTCGGGATGGAACCCAGGGGCATTTGACCTCTGAGCTGTAGAATAAAAATAGCTGCCCTATTTTTTATTCTTTATTTTGAAATAGGGTCTCACTAAGTAGTGGAGGGCCTCACTAAATAGCTGAGGTTGTCCATGAACTGCCATTCTCCGGTCTCAGCCTCCCGAGTTCTGGGATTACAAGCATGCACTACCATGCCAGACTTGAAGAGATTCTTAATTCCCTTTGGGCCTCTATTTCATATTTATTTATTTATTTATTTATTTATTTATTTATTTATTTATTTATTTTCGGTATTGGGGATGGAACCCAGGGGCATTCTATCTCCAAGCTACACCCCTGGTCCTATTTTTTAGTCTCATTAATTTAATTAATTAATTTATCTTTTTGGTGGTATTGGGCGGTGGAACCCAGGGGCTTTCTACCTCCAGCCTATACTCCCAGACCTATTTTATATTTTATTTGGAAACAGGGTCTCACTACGTTGCTGAGAGCCTCATTAAGTAGCTGAGGCTGTCTGCGAACCTCGATCTTCTGGTCTCCGCTATTCTATAGCGTCCGGCTATTCTATTTCATCTTTGATGCCAGTTACTCTTCATTTGATCTTTTAAAATTATCCCACAACTCTTGGATGTTCTGATTCTGTTGTTGTATTGTTTTTACTACATTCATGACTTATTTTGCAGTTTTGAATGTACTAACTTATATGGCAGAGACTCTGTTTTCCATGTGGTCTTTTTTATTTGTCAGAGCTTCAGTGGAATTGTTTATTGACTCCTTCAATTCATTCAGGTTTTTTGTTACTTCTTTATGTCATAGTTCTTAATATCCTGAATTGTTTCTCTGATTTCCTTCTTGAGATCATTGATTTATACTCAGTATCAAAAGTCAGAATTTTCCATGGCATCTTCTACACCACTGTTTCAGTGGGTTTTGTTCTTATAAGGTTGTAAAGATTAGTTACTGTTTTGGTGGACTTTTCTTCCATATTTTCCAAGGTCTTAGGGACCTGCGATGAAGTATGAATTAGTTTCTAATTGTCTGCTTCTTGTAATTGGACGTTTAAACTCAGCCCTTACTGCCTCCTTAAATGAGTGGACATATCATGTGGCATAACTGGGATAATTTTAGTGTCTTTGCCTGGTTACTTCCTCTATCTGCTTTGTGAGCTGGACAGGATTTAATAATTATTCAGGAAGGGTGTCCATCTTCAGCTTGGCTGTTTTGTTGATACTGGGAGTGCTGTCTCAAGCACTTGCTCTTTTCATTCTTCTTTCCAATTGGTAGGGAGATACACATCTCTTACTGTTGCTAGTATACTAGGATTGTATGGATGGAATTTGGTGGGCCAATCTGTATTTGGGGAATTAGCAGAGTATTTGTTTCTTGATGTTTTGGAGTTCTGAGTTTTTATTCCAAGTTGGTATGTTTATGTCCAGGTGGACACTATTATTTGGTGGAGTGAGTGTTAGGGAGAAGATAGTGAAACAAGGACAGTACAAAACAGAGAAGAATCTGAAGGGGAGAGAAAAATTATTGTGGTGTCATCAATAAAGAGATAAATGCTCAAGGAGAGTGAAGTAGAACAAAAGTGTAAGAAAAGAAGAAGACTCAGATGGAATCTGGCTGCCAATTAACCTATAGACGGACACATCCATAGGGAGAAATGGCCCAATTTAGAAGGAGAAGAGCCAAGTGTGGTGGTGCAAGCTTGTAATTTCAGTACTTGGGAAGTTTAGATAGGAGGATCTTGCAGGTTGGAAGCCAGCCTTAGTTACTCAGGCTCTCAGCAACCTAGTGAAACCCTGTTTCCAAATAAAAAATATAAAATAGATTGGGAATATAGGCCAGAGGTAGAATGCCCCTGGGTTCCATTTCCAGTACCCCCTCCCCTCACACACAGAAAAGAACGAGAAGAAACCTCAAAGACTTGTAGCACATAAACAAACAGGATAAAAAGGGCTGGGGAACACCTTAAAACACAAAACCAAAATAAATGGATTAAGATGAATACCTGATAATGATAAAAGTATAAGAAAGGGGAGGAGCTGGGCATGGTGGTTCATACTTATAATCCCAGTATTTGGGAAGCTGAGACAGGAGGATCACAGGTTAGCAGCCAGCCTCAACTATTTAATGAGGGCCTCTGTGACCCAGGGAGACCCTATTTCAAAATAAAGAATAAAAAATAGGACTGGGGGTATAGCTTGGAGATAGAATGCCCGTGTGTTCAATTCCTAGTACCCCCCCCCAAAAAAAAAAAGAAATGGAAGAAGAAGAAAAAAATCTGACTAACAAACAAAATAGTGAAACCATGAGACCCCACCCCCACCCCAGTATTTTTTCAGAGAAAATACCACCAGTAGCAAAGAAATAAAATATTTATTAGAAAGGAAAAAATTTAGTTGGGCTTGGTGGCACACACTTTTAATCCCAGCATTCGGGAGGCTGAGACCGGAAGATAAGATCTCGGTTCATGGACAATCTCAGCTACTTAGTGAGGCCCTCTGCAACTGAGACCCACAAAAAAAAAAAAAGAAAAGAAAAGAAAAAAAATTTTTTTTTAATTTTAAAGTTTTTAAAAATAAACTTTTTTTTTTTTTGGGGGGGTGGGTCTGGGGATAGAACCTAGGGGCATTTGACCTCCGAGCTATATCCCCTGCCCTATTTTTTATATTTTATTTTGAAACCGGGTCTCACTGAGTTGCAGAGGGCCTCACTAAGTAGCTGAGGCTGTTCAGGAACCGCGATTCTCCAGTCTCAGCCTCCCAAATGCTGGGATTACAAGTGTGCACCACCATGCCTGGCTTAGTAGTGAAGTTTTAAAAGAGGAATCCTCTTCTGATTGGTTATGGGGTTTGGTTGCCCATCTTTGATAAAGTCTGTTTCCTTTGTCCTTTAGCAAGCAGAGTCTAGGCAGGTCAATTTGAGATCATTTGAGTCTTCTTTCCTTTCTGGTTCAGTTTAAGGTTTGTGAATTCTACTTGCACCAGGTAGATTTGATGTTATATTGAGTGGAGGAGCGAAAATCTCCCAGTAGACCCAGTGATCCTGATTGCATGACGTAAGACCATCTTGAGGTCTATGCTTATGATGGTTTTCACTCCCCTTTGTTGTGTCCAGGAAGGGTGGTATGCTAGAGAGAGAATCTGGAGACACTAAATCTAAGACAGCACAGATCCCGCTGGTGCAGGGTCTGTGGTGAGGTAGGCCTTGTTGATGTGGTGGTTTTCAGTCTCTAGGCAACCAGAGTTGGCCCCTTGAAGCTTGGGCTCCTGCTGCTGCCCCTGGGTCTATATCAGAAGATTACCGTTTTGCAAGGCGGGCCTACTTAGCAGTTTCTCGTCATAGGTGCCCCTGCGTCGGGGCTTCTGATCCTTCTCCCTGTGCTATCTGGGTGGCCTAAGCCAGATCTTTGGTTCTGACTTGGCAGCTGTGGCTATACCATGTCAGTGGTATGTTTCTTATTATTGGCTATGGACTATTTTCCAGTACCATGCAGTTGAGGTGAGTGGGACTGTTCTCAGCACTACTCAAGGTGGATAAACAGTGGTACTGGGTCAGGGGGGGGAGGAAAGGGTCTTTGGTCTGACCACTGGATCACACCTGGAGGCAGCAGAGCACTCCAGTACTCTTTTCGTCCCTGCTTCTTCTGCGACCTAATCAATAGGAGGGAGAAGGGCCACACACTCTGCCCAGAAACCTGGCTGACCCCATCTGTTTCAGTGGACTCCTGGTCATGGGAGAGGGAAGGACCCCTGAGGGTATTGGCAATGGCCTGCTCGCTTCTGTGGAACCACTTGGGTAGGCTAGGGAGCGTAACGTGCTGGGTCAGCCAGAGACAGAGCACTCAGTGTTTTCTGCCTTTTCCTGTTGGAATGATTAGGGATCAGCAAGTGACAGCTCAGGCCGGAGCTCCTTCTGCAAGTGCCATGAAAGGGGGGCGCTCGCTCCGCACAGGTTCGCTCAGGCAGTGGAGCTGGTGCGTAGCAGTTTCCAAGGACCACTGCCTCTGAGCTCAAGCTGCTTTTGTGGAGATGTTGCCCCCACCACCACCCTGGGGTGCAAGCCTCTCCAGTGCCTGGGCAATGTGTGAGCTCCCACAGTGTTGGGTGTCGGGGCGGGTTGTATGCATGGCCTTTGTCTATCCCCTGGCCCTGATTCTTTCTGGACCTTACACTGGTTTAGGTTGTGACTGCAGAGCTCGGTGACCCTAAACATGGTTGGGAAAAAAGTTCTGTAACAGCCCCTGACTACAGAGCAGAGACACACCAGCCTGCCCTGTTACTGTTGGTTGCTTCCAGTACTTGGGAAGCTGAGACAGGAGGATCTCAGATTTAAGGCTTGTACATGGTAATTTAGTGAGACCCTATTTCAAGACGGAAGAATAAAAAGGTATGAGAAGTATAGTTCAGTGGTAAAACACCCCTGGGTTCAATCCCCAGTACCCCCTGACACACACACACACACACACACATAAAAGATACTATTGCTTATATACATAAAAATGGATAAAAGGGAGGGAATAATCTATATAAAGAATGTAAAATGCGCTGGGCATGGTGGAGCACTCTTGTAATCCCAGTCCTTGAGAGGCCGAGACAGGAGAATAACAGGTTCCAGTTAGCCTCAGTAATTTAGGCCCACTGCAACTTAGTGAGACCTTGTTTCAAAAATAAAAATAAGCCGGGCGGGCACACGCTTGTAATCCCCACATTCGAATGGATGATATTGGAGGATCACAGTTTGTGGACAGCCTCAGCTACTTAGTGAGGTCCTCTACAACTCAGTGAGACCCAGTTTCAAAATAAAGAATAAATAATAAGGCGGGGGTGTAGCTCGGAGGTTGAATGCCCCAGGGTTCCAGCCCCACCCTCAAAAAAATAAATAAATAAATAAAATAAAATTGGACTGGGTATGTAGTTCAAAGGTACAACACCCCTGGAGACAGTCTCCAGAAACACACACACACACACACACACACACACACACACACACAGTATAAAATCTAAGGAATCAAGACTACAAATCTAGAGAATAATTTGCAAAGAAGACGGATTGTTGGAAGTAAAGAAACAAATTAGCAAGGTAATTTGGAGTTAATGATGATGAAACAGGAGACAATCTAACTCAGATGGCTTCAATATATTTGCATTCACACCACAAATTTGATTATTGCTGTTCTACAAAATTATTAGAAACAGGAGGGAGTGTTAGAACTGGGGTAAACAGCAGCCCTCATTTCTTCTCTACATAACTATCTAGCATCAAAGATGTGTGCTACATTGATATTAGTTATTAGACTAAATTGAATATGGAACCATTTACTTTTTTTTTTTGCAGGTCTGGGAATGGAACCTAGGGGCATTCTACCTCTGAGTACACCCTCTGCCCTATTTATTTATTCTTTATTTTGAAACAGGGTCTTACTGAGTTGCAAAGAACCTCACTAAGTATCTGAGGCCGTCCGCAAACCACAATCCTCTGGTCTCAGCCTCCTGAATGCTGGGAATACAAGTGTGCACCACCATGCCTGGCTCTCAGAAAAGCACTTTAAAGAATAACATGATATATAAAACTAATTTTGAAAATGATTTCATTCCTTAAAAACCAGAATCATATTTAGTACCTATTCCACTGATTTTGAAATATGTTATTCATCTAATAATTTCATGACAATTCTGTGACAGTTTTAACACTGAAAACCTATTACACATTATTTCTTAGATGTGGCTTACATACCATCTTGCATGAGCCGACCAAGACACTTTACAATGCCTAAACTAGAGGACACCAGAAATGTAGGCACACCAGTAGCCAGCAGGGGTATGGAAAAGCACGTAATCTTATTAACTATTATTCTACAAGTGTATATCTAAGATGACCAATTCTCAGAACTTTCCTTGATGAGACATGAATTATATATTCCAATGAACTATGGCAACTTTGTATTTCTAAATTACAAGACAAATTGTTAAGATATATTGATAACAACTTGTAGTATAATGGTATAAATGATTTTAATGTGTTACAGTAAAGATCTGTGCCATTACATTCTACCATCAACTTTTGACATTTATCTTCTCAGGGCCATGATTTGGTCTTCTGATAACAGATCATTTTTTCATTCATCAGTCAGCATGTTCATATTTGTATATGTGCATATCTCTATTTTAATCATGGCTATTGTAAACCGTCTCACTTTTTGAAATTTTAACTGCATGTTTTATTAAACCTTTATTTCTGTTTTTTTCTTCAGTATAGTTCTGTCATATTGATATCCTAACCAGAAAAAAAGCCTAAAATTGTAATTTCCAAAGCTAATAAGCATGAGGATCAGTCCTATACTAACTCTGCATGAATGCGTGATTGCTTTGTCCTCTTTACATATGACTGACTGCATGTCTCTTTGCTTTTTAGATTCTTCTGCGAAATATCCTCACATGAAGGTAATGACTCATAATTTTATCTTGAATTATGTGCTGTATGAAATACAGTTTTTAATAAATGCTTATTTCAAAATTCATCCAGATGACCATTGAAATGAAAGATTCTGTTCTGCATAAAACAGTACGAATGAAGGATGCGCTAACATTCAAATCGGGTAAGTTTTAAAATAAAAATTACTCTGGGAAGAACTACATTAAAATATTTTAAATGCTCATAGTCTTTTCATTTTTTCCCCAAATTTGACAGAAAAGATATGACATATATAATGCAAATATTATTGTTGGTATCAATGTTTGAAAAAAGGGTACTTACAGAGATAAGAAAAAATAATTTCACTGTAATTTGTAATTGGGATATGTTTACTTTTTTGTTTCAATACTCTAACATGTCCATTTTGGAATCCCTATACTTATTAGGAATTAATACAGGTTAATTATGAGATTCTAAGACTTTTCCAAAGTTTAAAGGTGCCTGTCGAGCCAGGCATGGTGTCGCATGCTTATAATCCCAGAATTTAGGAGGATTGCATAGGTTCAAAGCCAGCCTCAGCTGGCTCTCTGCAACTTAGTGAGACCCTGTGGGTTCAATCTGCAGTGCCACATATATATTATATAAGTACATACATACATAAAATAATAAAAAGGGCTGGGTATGTAGTTCAAAGGTAGAACCCTTTTGAAGTCAATCTTTAATACGATAGATAGAAACATACATTCATACATACATACTATTTTGAGGTAGAAAATAGTATATAGGACAAATATATTTGTTTGTTTGTTTGTTTGTTTGTTTGTTTGTTTCTTTCTTTCTTTCTTTCTTTATGGTGGTACAAGGGATGGAACCCAGGGGCCTTCTACCTCTGGGCTACACTCCCAGACCTATTTTATATATTTTTTGGAAACAGGGTCTCTCTTAAACCAGCTGAGGCCGTCTTTGAATCTGCATGATCCTCCTGTCTCAGCCTCCCAAGTGCAGGGATTACAAGTGTGCGCCATCATGCCCGGCTATATTTCTATATTTAAAATTTTTGTTTCTGAGCATATCTTCATTTATATTGAATGAATGAATTTGGGGGTGTTTATATGAAGTGTTTTGTATGACTTGAATGTGGTAAATCTGCTGTTTCCAAGTGATTTGTTGAAATTTTAGATAATTATAAGTATTTTCTGAAGAAGTATTCAGCCATCCGGCATGGTAGCTCACACCTGTAATCCCATTACTAGTGATGCCAAAACTGGACATTTTCAAGTTTGAAGCCAGATTGAGCAATTTAGTAAAACCCTATTACCAAATAAAAATAAAATAAAATAGGTGTTGACATTTAGCTCAGAGGTAGAACACCCCTAGGTTCAGTTTCTCCACAGAATTTTTGTTTGTTTGTTTGTTTGGTGCTAGGGATGGAACCCAGGGGCATTCTACCTCTAAGTGACAGACCCAGCCCAACTTTTTATTATTTATTTTGATACAGGATCTCACTGAGTTGCAAAGGGCCTCACTAAGTACCTGAGGCCGTCCTTGAACCCACATCCTCCTGTCTAGCCTCCCAAATGCTGGGATTACAAGTGTACACCACCACGCCTGGTTGCCACATAAAAATTTCAAACACATTCAGCCAAAGATTAAGCCTAATTTAAATTTGTAACTGGGAAAATAAAAATGTTATATTAATTTTTATTATTTTCTATTTTGCTAGCTAGTTTAATTAAATATGTATATTTGTCAACAGAAGTAGACATAGAAGTAACATCAGAAGAACAAAAAAGGCTTGACGGCAATGAAGATAGCCAGCCTCAGGTCTGTAAGAAAATTTAACTTTTGTGTGTGTGTGTGTGTGTGTGTGTGTGTGTGTGTGTATGAAGGGATGAAACCCAGGGGCATTCGACCTCCAAGCTACACCCCCTGCCCTAATTTTTATTCTTTATTTTGAAACAGGGTCTCACTAAGTTGCAGAGGGACTCACTAAGTAGCTGAGGTTGTCCGTGAACCTTGATCCTCCAGTCTCAGTCTCCTGCATGCTGGGATTACAAGCGTGTGCCACACCACACCTGGCTTAAAAATAACTTTTTAGCTTAATATTGTTTGTTTTGCTTTGATAGTATAGCTGGGCTAAATGAAATTACCTTTCAAACTAGGCTTTTACAATCAATATATAATAATAACATAATTATTATTATATAATTTGTTGTGGTGGTTATCATTATTTGTGGGGATTGAACCCAGAGGTATTCTATGTCTGAGCTACAACCCAAAATATTTTTTATTTTGAAGCAGGGTCTCACTAAATTGCTGAGTATCTCTTAAAGTTGTTGAGGCTGGTTTTGAACCTGTAATCCTCCTGTTTTACCTTCTCAAGTACTGGGATTACAGATGTACAGCACTGTGTCCAGCTATAATTTAATATTGATATATAATTTTAAAGATATGTTAATAAGTTATAAAACAAATGTATTCTTATTATTTATACTAATTTACAGATCATCTTTATCTTTGGAACATTTGGCAGTGGTATTTTTGTGTGTATGTATATGTATGTGGTATTGGGAATTGAAACCAGGACATTCTACCTCTGAGCTATGCCCAACCTGAAAATATTTTTTATTTTTGAAACAGTCTTACTAAGTTACTAAGGTCCTTGCCAAATTGCTAAGGTTGATCCTTCTGCCTTAGGCCTGTGTACCACCACTCTTGGCTCAGGAAAAGTTTTTTTTTTTAATTTATTTTTTATTGGTGCATTATATTCATACATCATATTGGGGTAAAAAACTTGTGTGGACATACATGTACACATCACACATTTAGCCCCTACCCAAATTCCTACCCCATTCCATCCCCATCCCTCCTTCCAATGCTTGGCTTAATGGTTGACTTCGATATGTTTAAGTTTTTGTTGCCTTTATGATTCTCCCCTTGGCTTCTACATTGGTCATTTTGACAATTATGTGGTGTGGGGAACCTTTTCTCTGATCCTATCTAAAGGGAGTTCTATAAGTTTCCTGGGCCTCTTGCTCTATGTTTGGAAAATTTTCTATTACTTCTTTGAAGAGATTATTGATCCCTTTGGTTTCACCTTCTTTTCCCTCCTCTATTCTGATTATTCGTTTTTAGAGTGATCATCTTCTAGGAGTGAAATTCAATTCTCCATATGGTCTAATCAATTGTTTATAGTTTGATGCCTTTACTTCAATGATTGCATCCTTTATTTCTTTTAGACTCTCTAAATTCTTTAAGAAGGTCCTGTATTATTTCTACAGTTATATTCCTGATTTGATCTTCTGGAGATCTCTGAATTTCTGTGTTACCAGGTTCTGATACTGTGAGGTTGTGGGCGTTCATTGCTCCATTGTTGTTCCTCTTTCCCATGATTTCAGAAGTTTGTGCCTTCTCTGGGTTCTTCCCTGGGTCACCACAACTTCACTTAGGGTGTTCTGGATCTCGAATTTGTGGTAATCTTAGCTGCCTCTACTTCTTTACTGGGTTGTATCACAATGTCTCAGACCAGGGAGTTAATCGAGGCTGCGCGAGACCATGGGGGTGCCAGGCTGGGAGTTTTCCCATGGGGAGCTGCGACTAGGGTGTGGTATCTCTGCCACCGCTACTCCTTCATTGGGTTGGACTGCAAAATCTCAGACCCAGGGAGATATCAAAGCTGCACAAGTCTCTGGCAGTGCAGTGCTGGGATTTCTTCTTTAAGGGCCGCAGTTTCACTTACGATTGCTGTGCACGCTGATCTGGAGCTGTCGCTGTCGTGGTGAACTCCCCGTCACTGCTGGCTATATGGCACCGTTGTCACACGCTCGGCCGTGAGGCTGGCATATTTCTTTTCTGGTTTTTAGCTCCGTTCTGAGTTCCTTTCCTGTCTGGAGCCTGGTGCTGTGAGGCAAAATTGCACCGGCGCGGTGTCCTTCCCTGCAATACGGTCTGGTTTCTTTTCTGGTCTCTGGTTGTTCTTCTAGTCTTCTTTTTCTCTGTTCCTTGTATTTACACTTTTTATTTCTCTGCTGATAGTGTTTTCTGGCTATGAAAAGCCCTGATTTTGTGGCAATAGAGACCAAGTGTTAGCAACACTCATAAACACTGCTTTTCTCAGTCGCCATCTTCCCCAGGACAAGTTTTTTCTGAATATTGTTTTTGCTTTCATTTGTACAACCTCCTCTCATGATAAAGAAGGTAAGATCAAATTTAAATTTTAAAATCAATCAGCTGAAATTCAGAACAAGATGACAGTACTGACAGCATGACAGTACTACTATAGTAATGATAAAGGGTGATTATTCACAGTGGTTCAGCATTAAAGTTTCATATAACTAGTTATTTCCATAGTCAAAGATTTCATTCTGCCTCATGGTCTCTAATTGGTTTCAGTGTCTATTGTTGAAAAAGAGAATAGGGTCATAAAGTGTACCCAGTCACCCGTTAAGGGAATTATACATACCAGAATAGGATCTTTGGTGTTAGGGTTGTTAGGGTACAAATGATAATTTTCTAACTTATTTTTTTCAATGTAGGAAATTGGTAATATTATTATTTTTGTTCACTGTCTTTAGTAAATATTAGGATATATAAGGACAAAACTTAAAGTAGATAATCCATATACAGTATTAAATGATAACATACAGCATAACACTATCATAGTATATAATTTGAATTAAAATTTAAGTGTTTTTTATGTTTTGGCTTTCTTTTTTTATCCTTTTAGAGTATTTTACATTCTCACATCACAATGTAGCATACATTGTTAGTGACATACATGCAAACAGCATTTGGTGGGCTTTCCCCGGCTCCTTCCTCACTCCCCCCTTTATCATATAGGATATGGAGATTGGTTTTGGTACTCTCACATGTGTTGGTAATGTCATTGGAAGTCATTCCTTTATTGATCCTCTCTCTATCTCCCCACCACCCTCCCTTTGAACACTTCCTTGGTTCCAGTGGAGTTTATTCTCTATTATCTAAAGTCCATCTGGTATTCTGATATGCCCTAATTTACACTTATGAGAGAAAACATATGACCCTTCTGTGACTTGTTAATCTCACTTAACATAATCTTCTCCAGATCCATCCATTTTCCTGCACATGACATAGATTTGTTCTTTATTTTTCAGTAGAATTCCATTATGTGGATATCCCATAATTTTGTAGTCCATTCATCTGTTGATGGACACCTATGTTGGTTTCATAATTTGACTCTTATGAATTGTGGTGCTAAAAACATAAATTTGTATGTATTACTGCCGCAGACTGCTCAGTCGAGATAGGCGTGAACCCACTCGCGATCGAATCAATCTTAGAAAAGATGGGAGAAGAATTAGGGTGCCGTACTGCAGCCACTTATCTGCAGCGATTCTTTCCCTTCTAGGAAATAAATTTCTTTAAGTTCCTATTTACGGCGCTTCTGGAAAGAATCTGACATGGACAAAAGCTTCTTGAGCTAATGACACTTTATTACAAGAAACCAGAAAATTTTATACCCTTCACCAGTAAGGTTAATAATAAGAAAAAAGAGGGGGGTGCAATCACTGTAAAACAATAGTGAATAACATGTAAACAAAGGTAAAAAACCTAGTCCAGCATTCAAGGGATTAGCTCCGGATCTTCTCCGGATCTTGCAGACAGGCAGTTCCAAAGGGCAAATTCCAGAAGGAACGGGCATGCCCAGGGCTTGGAGGCCTCTCATGGAATCTTCTTTAACTTTTTTGGAACTTTCCATCTTTAGGGCTTAGTCCATATGGCAGACATGGGGGATATGGTGATCCAGGTGGATGTGATAAAGTTCTCCCAGGTGTTGCCCGCCTTGCCTTCTAAAATCTGAAATCTTAAGCAAACTCACAACACAGTTTGGCAGATAAACACCAAAAATACCATGAAGTTTTTAGATTTAGTTGTCAGATATACTTCCTTAGCTGCAGAACACTTTTCCTCAAACGATAGGCTTATTAGAAACCTATTCATCTTATAAATAATCCATATTCCTGTCCCAGACCCTTTGCAATATCCTTTTCTTAGCCACGTGGCACCTCCCTGTTTCGGGAAGTGCACATACTGGGTGTAAAGGTCAAGAATCTTCCTAGTCTTCAGCTCTATTGTATTGGGCAGTGTTAGCTGCTCATAAACTAAGTTGCTTTGATGTCACACCCAACATTTGTCTTCCTGTATCTGGGCAGGATCACAAAGAGGGGGGTAAATAGAGGCACCGGTTGCCTCCCCCCTAGGACTTTTGTTGTAAGTTAGTGATTAGGATGAAGGTCAGAGATAGAGGGGAGTTCTGCATTTGTAATTACTGGCTGGAATGCTGCCACTGCATCTAAATTCTAACTAGATTTTATTACCATTTGAACAAAGCCGAGGACGTTTAGAGGCTTAGACAAATTACCGGAAACTTTATTTTCCACGGACTCAGTTTCTCTCACAGTCCTGATCTTACACCACCGGAGCAATTCGTGTGGAGAGTTAAAATAATCATTACCAAAAGAATAATAGTTATGAAAGAATATCTAAAAGTGGAGGAGTGTTTTGGACAGAGACAACACCCTCTCTCGGGGCTATATGCCGATTTAGCTACGTGGGAGGTTGTCACGCACACGCAGATGCCGAGAGGAAGTAGGTGGTCTCGGCATATTACTCTAAAATTCTGTTTTCAGCCCTTGTGGAAAGATACTCAGGAGTCATATAGCTGGATCATATGGTGGATCCATTCCCATTTTTCAGAGGAGTATCCACACTGATGTCTATAGCAGTTGCACTAATTTGCAATCCCAACAGTGTATAAGAGTTCTTATTTCCCCACATCCTCATCAACATTTTTTGTTGTTTGACTTTTTAAAAATTTTTTTCATTGGTGCATTGTAGTCATACATCCTAATGGGATACAAGATAGTGACATGCACACATCACCCAATTAATTAGCCCTTACGCAGTTCCCACCCCATTCCCTCCCCTTCCTTCCTCATGTTTGGCTTAGTGATTGACTTTGAAATGTATGTTAGAGTACATCATGTGCATTGGAGAATTTTTGTCTCCCACCTTCCCATCCCCTCAGTTAGGTCTCCTTATTTGCTTTATCTATAGAATCTCCTTCTTTGTCTAGAGTTCCTCCTATGACCCATTTCTCCTCAGCTTTCACATATTAGGGAGAGCATTGCAACTGACTAATCTCACTTAGCATAATGTTCTCTAGGTCCATCCATTTCCTTATAAATGACAGGTGTTTTTCTTTATGGTGGAGTAAAATTTCATTGTGTACTTATCCCATAGTTTTGTAATCCATTCATCTGTTAATAGACATTTTGGCTGGTTCCATAGTTTGGCAGTTGTGAATTATGAGAGAAAACATATGAACATAGCAGCTATGAACATAGATATGCATGCATTAGTTTGAAACTTCACAATGTGGCATCTCTAAAGCTAGCTGTTAATATGAAACTCATGTAGCTAAACTCAGAAGAGGATGTATTTTGTGTCTTTTTTACTTATGCTAATCATTTAAGCAGTGACAATGTTAGATAGTAAAGAGTAGATGAAAATAAAAGCATATGCTGGGCGTGGTGGTGCACCCTTGTAATCCCCGCGCTTGGGAGGCTGAGACAGGAGGATCGCACGGGTTCGAAGCCAGCCTCAGCTACTGAGTGAGGCTTTCAGCAACTTAGTGAGACCCTGTTTCCAAATAAAATATAAAAAAGGTCTGGGAGTATATCCCGGAGGTAGAAAGCCTCTGGGTTTCACCCCTAGTACCACCAAAAGAAAAAAGAAAAAAAAAAGAAAATCATAAAATTCAGAATGGTTATTAATGAAATTTTGGAAAATTATTTTTCATGCAAACAGAAATGAAGCAAAAAATTTCAATGGCCTGTAATGATAAAATTAACAGAAGCACAAACATATTTTAATTGGATGAAATAATAACAGATAAGCTCAGAGTCAAATGATAAAATCAAGAAAAACGAAATGGTTATTTTTATTTAAAGTAAGTTATCAGCCGGGCATGGTGGTGCACGTTTGTAATCCCAGCATTTGTGGGGCTGAGCCTGGAGAATCGTGGTTTGTGGACAGCCTCAGCTATTTAGCGAGGCCCTTTGCAACTCAGTGAGACCCTGTTTCAAAATAAAGAATATAAAATAGGGCTGGGGGTGTAGCTCAGAGGTAGAATGTCCCTGGGTTCCATCCCCAGTACCGCAAAAAAAAAAAAAAAAAAAAGTTATTCTAGCTGGATGTGGTGGCACAACCCTGTAAACCCAGCATTTGGGAGACTGAGCCATGAGGATTGCAAGTTTTAAGTCAGCCTCAGCAACTTAGCAAGGCCCTCAGCAACAAAATGAGACTCTGCTTCCAAATTAGAAATAAAATCAGGCTGAGGCTGTAGCTCGAGGTAGAATCCCTTCTTGGCTCATCTAGGTTCAATTCCCATTACCAAAAAAGAAAAAAAAAATTAGAAAAGTTATGCTTATTATCAAACTTGAATTACAGATTGAAGAAAAACGTAAGAAGCACCAAATTAATGAAGTGAAAGTATCAGGAAACCTATATGATGCTTCCACTGCTACTGACAGTGATGATGATGGATTTAATCAATACAGAAAGAGTAGAAAAACTGGTAACCAGCAACTTGCTAGTAAGGAGATTGAAGAAAAGGACAGGTAAGACAATAGCAATATTCAACAAGAGGCAATTGTTATTGTTCGACAGAACTAATTCTAACTAGAACTAATATTCATAATTAACAGCTTTATGCTTTTACTATGGTTATTCAGGTTATCAGAAAACGTAAACAATGAGATACTTTTCTCATTATATTTGCGAATATTTTCTTTAAAATAACTATAGAATTTCATTGTGAGGAAAATCTCATGCACTGTTGGTAATGAAATTAGCAAATATTTTTTGTAGAGTGATTTAGTAACATGTATCAAAATTCCAAATAGGAGCTGGGCGTGGTGGCGCACACTTTTAATCCCAGCGCTTGGGAGGCTGAGACAGGAGGATCACATAGGTTCAAAGCCAGCCTCAGCTACTTAGTGAGGCTCTCAGCAACTGAGTGGGACCCTGTTTCCAAATAAAGTTTAAAATAGGTCTGGGAGTATAGCCCAGAGGTAGAAAAGCACCTGGGTTCCACCCCAGTACCACCAAAAAAAAAAAAAAAAAAATCCAAATACATCATTTTATTTTTATTTTTTATTGTCATGGTTTTGAACCTGGGCTATTCTACAACTGAGCTACAACCACGGCCTGTTTTTATTTTTTATTTTGAAAAAGAGTCTCATTAAGTTACCACATACTAGTCAGGCGCGGTGACACATGCCTGTCTGTAATCTCAGTACTTGAGAGGCTGAGACAGGAGGATCACGGGTTCACAACCAGCCTCACCAACTTGGTGATGTCCTCTTCAACTTACTCAGACCTTGTTTCAAAATAAAATAGATCTGGGGGTAAGAAAAAAATGTTTAAAAAACATTGAATGTAAGCCAGGCGTGGTGGCGCACGCTTGTAATCCCCGCGCTTGGGAGGCAGAGACAGGAGGATCGCGCAGGTTCGAAGCTAGCCGGGCGCGCGCTGGCTTAGGAGACCCTGTTTCCAAATAAAAAAGTATAAAAAATAGGTCTGGGAGTGTAGCCCGGAGGTAGAAGGGCTTCCAGGAACCCCAGTACCACCAAAAAAAAAAAAAAAAAAAAAAACATTGAATGTTAGAAAAAATGTTACCATACACTGGTCTCAAATCTGCAGTCTTCTGTCTTAGCTTCCTATGTACTGGGTTTACAGGCCTGTGCTAACATGCCTGACTACCTTGGTATCAATCTTATAATTCATCTTCCTTTATATTTTTATTTGGTACTTAGGATCGAACCCAGGGGCATTCTACCTCCGAGGTATATCCCTAGCCCTGTTTGTTTGTTTTTACATAGAAACAGGGTTTTGCTAAGTTATTGAGTATCTTAAGTTGCTAAGGTTGTCTGCAAACCTGTGATCCTTCTGTCTCAGCCTCCCAAATATTGGGGTTGCTGGTGCACATCACCACGCCGAATGTAACTCTTCTCTCTTATACCTCCTTTCTAATCTGTGTCAAATCTCGTCAGGTCTACCTTCAAAATATGTCCTGAAGCTGGTCTTAGCTCCCATGTCCAAGCTGTTGTCTGGAGAGTATAAAAGTCTATTTGATCTTCTCATTTCATCAATTTTTGACACAGTGGAATGGACCTTTTCAAATATAAATCAAATTATGTCATTTCTCTACTCTATCTCTGCATTGCTTCCCAATTTCACTCAGAATACATGCCAAGGGTCTGCCTAATATTTAAGAGTATATGTACTCATAATATTTATGAGTATGAAGTATAATACTTTTTTTTTTTTTTTGGTACTGGGGATGGAATTCAGGGGCATTCTACCTCTGAGCTATAGCCCCAGGCCTAATTTTTATTTTTTACTTTGAAACAGGGTCTCACTGAGTTGCAAAGGGCCTCACTAAGTAGTAGCTGAGGTTGTCCTCGAACTGTGATCCTCCCATCTCGCCTCCCAAATGCTAGGATTACAAGCGTGCACCACCACAACCAGATGAAGTATAATACTTCTTATTTTGCTTCAGCAACATTGAACCTTTCCCCACTCCTTAAACATACTAGGCATATTTCTGCCTTTTCTTTCAGATAGCTTCCTGGTTTGTCCTTGTATTCCTTCAGTTCTTTACTGTAAAACCACTTTCTCAGCTAGGCACCTGTAACTCAGTACTTGGGAGGCTGAGAAAGGATAAACACAGGTTTGAGACCAGCCTCAGCAACTTAGACTCTCAGCAACCTAGCAAGACCCTGTTTTAGAACAAAAAATAAAAGGACTGAGTTCAATCCTTAGTGCCACAAAACAAACAAAACCTTTCTCACAAGTCCTTTCCTGATCACCCTAATATTTCCTTCCAACACATAAAATTACATTTTTTTTAAGTTTGCCTCCTCTATTATTTTGCCTCTCCATCTTGCTCTGTGTACACTTCACCTTCACAAGTAGAATTTTTGTCTGTTGGCTACCATATCCTCACTGCCTAGAAAAGGGCCTAGCTACTCAATAAATATTTATTAAGTAATAAATGGAGCTTCCCCAGGAGGGAGGGAGGGAGGGAGAGAGAGAGAGGGAGGGAGGGAGGGAGGGAGGGAGAGAGAGAGAGAGAGAGAGAGAGAGAGAGAGAGAGAGAGAGAGAGAGAGGGAGTTTTTTTTTTTTTCCTTTGCAGTACTGGGGATTGAATCCGGGCGCATTCTACCTCCAAGCTATAGCCTCAGCTCTATTTTTTATTCTTTACTTTAAAACAGGATCTCACTAAGTGCGTTGTTTTAAACACATTAATTCTTACTTTTAAAAACATGAAAATTATTTCATATTCTAGAATTGTAGACCTTTTTTCTGCCTGCTAGCCTGGAACCTATGACCCTCTTTCTTAGCCTCCCAGATACTGGGATTACAGGCATATGCCACTGTGCCCATCTCATGGGTTGTTTTTATTTTTATTTTATTTATATATTTATCTTCAAATTTTTACTGGTTGCATTATAGTCATACATCCTAATTGGGTAGAAGATGGTGGAGGCATACATGTATACATCACCCAATTAGCCCTTACCCAATTCCTGCCCCATTCCTTCCCCCGCTCGTGGGTATTTTAAAAGAAAGGTTTTGCCCTCAAGATATTTTCATATATTTATTTATTTATTTATTTGGAAACAGGGTCTCTTTTAAGCCTGTGAGGCTGACTTTGAACCTGAGCAATCCTCCTGTCTCCGCCTCCCATGAATGGGGATTACAAGAGTGCACCACCATGCCCGGTGATATTTTATTTTTTATGTTACAAATCTCATGAAATTTTAAAAATTTCATTTGAATATTTAAAAGCAAAGTAAAAAATCGAATTCTAACTCTTATGTTTAAGGATCATTGCTTATAGGTTAAGCCCCAGCCTTTTAGTACAGCATTCAAGTTTAGTGTAGTTTTCAGTTTATCTCTTATTACTTGCTTCGATGATTTTTACATTTTCCCAGCTAATTTTTGTGCTTAGATTCTATGCCATCTTTTTTGTCTGATTAGTGCTTCTTTTATATTTTACTTCTCTCAACCCTTCCAGCCAGATGTCATGGTGCACATCTTTAATTCCAGTACTTGGGAGGCTGAGACAGGAGGATAGCAGGTTATAGAACAACCTCAGCAAGTAGACTTTTATCAACCCAACAAGACTTGTTTCAAAATAAAAGTAAAAATAGGTCTGGGGGTGTTGCTTGAGGTAGAATATCTCTGGGTTCAATCCTTAGTACCACAAAAATAAATAAATACATATATATACTCAAACAAATCCATTCATCCATTCTTCCTTGTGCTCTGACATTATTTATTTATTTATTTATTTATTTATTTTTTTTATTTATTTTTTTTTTCTTTGTGGTACTGGAGATTGAACTCAGGGATGTTCCACCTGAGCTATGCCCCTAGCCCTATTTTATTTTTTTATTTTGAAACAGTCTCACTAAGTTGCAGAGGGTCTCACTAAATTGCTGAGACTGGCTGTGAACTTGTGATCCTCCATGTCTCAGCCTTCCAAGTACTGGCATTTACAGGCATGTGTCACCACACCCAGCTCCAACATAACTTTTGAAATGTCAACTCATACTAGTTGTATCATAATTGCATATTTCCCTGTTTTTTGAAACCAGGGATATATATTTTCTTAAATTTCACTGGTATTTTATCTTTTTTTAGTTAACAAATAAATTACAGTGGAGAAGAGTTGAAATATTACCATTTTAAAAACTCTTTGTTAGTATAATTATTAGAAAACATTGGCCCTTTTTTTGTGGATTTTTAAAGTAGTGGTCCTGCCTTGCCTATGAAGGGAGTAAGGAAAAGTGAAAACTGGATCTCCAAAGAGTCTGTGCTTCCACCAGTGTGTGAGAAAGCTGATATAAGCGCTGATGACTGGCTACAAGTGAAGGATGATTGCAGTTTAAGTGAAACAGATCTGGATGAAGAAAGGTAACATTCATAAAGTTTTTATTTCCCTGTGAAACAATGTTAACATTAAATTTGTGTGAATGTATAGAGATATAATGAAGATCTACCTCCAAACTATTCCCCCAGCCCTACTTTATTTATTTTGGTACAGAATAATAGTAAGTTGCTGAGGCTGGCCTCAAACCACCAGTTTTACTGTCTCAGCCTCCCAAGTACTGAATTAGAGCTGTGTGCCACCACACTTGACTTATATATAGATGTTTTATGGTTTTTTTTAAATTATGTAGTTGAAAACTTGCAGACTATTAGACCATCCTGAGTAAAATGTAATCACACCTCTGCCTTTGACAGTATTATCATGAGTAGCTATGTGAAACATTAGGTATATTACTTTTAATAGTTGTTTAGAGTCTGAGGAGAAAGGATTTTATGTATGTACAACAGGAAAGTAAACTATTGGTTGTGTAGCACAGACAGTATCATGGCCATATGTTGTGTGCTTAGTAATTATTTGTTGAATGAATGAGTAAATAGTTGGATAGATGAATGATGTCTGTGATGAATTTATTTAGATAAAAAAATTAGTTTATTGAAAGTAGATTTCCAAAATTGCCTAGGTATAAAGTCATGTTTAAAAAAATATTTGTAGCTGTGTGTGATGGTGCACGCCTGTAATCCCAGTACTTGGGAGGCTGAGACAGGAGGATTGCAGGTTCAAGGACAGCCCCAGCAACTAGTGAGACTCACATCAACATAGTGAGACCCTGTTTCAAAACAAAAAATAAAATTGGACTGGAGGTATAGTTTGGAAGTAGAATGTTTCTGAGTTCAATTCCTGCTACCATTCACAGAAAAAAATTGCAAGTATCAAGCCAGGCATGGTGGGTGGTGCATATCTGTATTCCCAGTACTTAGGAGGCTGAAACAGGATGATCACATGTTTGAGGACAACTTAAGCAATGTAGCAAGACTCACCAACCTAATGAAACCTTTTTTCAAAACAAAACCAAAAAAAGGGGCTGAGAATGTAGCTTGGAGGTAGAATGTTCCTGGGTTTCATCTTTTTCTTTTCTTTTTTTTTTTTTTTTTTTTTTTTTTGGTGCTGGGATGGAACCCGGGGCACTCTACCTCTGACCTACACTTCCAGCCCTATTTTTTATTCTTTATTTTGAAACAGGGTCTCACTGAGTTCCAAACGGCCTCACTAAGTAGTAACTGAGGCTATCCTCAAACTGCAGTCCTCCCATCTCAGCCTCCCAAATGCTGGGATTACAAGCGTACACCACCATGCCCAGCTGGGGTTCAGTCTTTAGTGCAAAAAAAAAAATTTGTAAAACTCAGAAATACCTAATATATTACCTACCTAAATTCTTGTGAAGATTAAAATGAATTTAAGACATATACAGTACATAGAATAATGCATAGCAGTTGCATAGTAGGTCCTGAAAAGTTTAACTATTATCCTGATTTTATTATTATTTAATTTTATTTAATTAATCTTTGGTGTGCTAGGAATTGAACCCAGTGGCATTCTACCTCTGAGCGACACCCAGCCCTATTATACATTTTGTTTGGAATCAGAGATTCACCTAGTTGCTGAGAACCTCTCTATAAATTTGTTTGGCTGCCTTGCAAGTACTGGGATTACCGACATGCTGTACCATACCCAGTTCTATTTATTTATTTATATATTTATTTATTTATTGTGGTACTGGGAATTGAATCCAGGGACATTCTACCTCTGAGCTACACCCCCAGCCCATTTTTTAAAAATTATTTTTTATTTTGAAATAGAGTCTCACTAAGTTGCAGAGGCCCTCACTAAGTAGCTGAGGTTAGCCATGAACCTGTGATTCTCCTGTCTTAGCCTCCCAAGTACTGGGATTACAAGCATCCCAGCTATATTCTGATTTTAAAAGGGCAAGTTGGGCATGGTGACACACACTTGTAATCTCCGAGCTTGGGAGGCTGAGACAGGTGGATAGTGCAGGTTCAAAGCCAGCCTCAGCTGGCTTAAGAGACCCTGTTCCCAAATAAAATATAAAATAGGTCTGGGAGTATAGCCTGGAGGTAGAAGGCCCCTGGGTTCTGTCCCCAGTATCACCAAAAAATAAATATATATAAAAAATAAAAAAAACAAAAGGGCTTCACAATGGTATTCTACTCAGCCATTAAAGGAGAATAAAATTATCTTATTTGCAGGGAAATTGGTAGATCTAGAGAATATTAAGTAAGATTAGCCAATCACAGAATGAGAAGGGTCATGGTTTTTCTCATATATGGAAGAAATTGGGTTTATAAGAGGGACTCCATATAAAGGAGGAGAAACATCAGTGGAAGGGGCCTAGAGGATGGAAGTGGAGCAGAGAAAATTAATGGAAACATTTCCATTGACTCTTTCTGCAGGAAAATTTCTGTGTCAATCTCAATATTATGTTTAGGAAGGGGAGATAGAAGGAAACTCACTATGTGCTGAGTACATGTATATTCCTTTCACTCTGAACTTTATTGTGTGAGATTACCATGCACCAATAAAAATATATCTTATTTTATTTACTTTTTAAAAGTGTGTGTGTGTGTGTGTGTGTGTGTGTGTGTGTGTGTGTGTGTGTGTTTGCTAGAGATTGAACTCAGAGACATCTACCTCCAAGATATACCCCAGCCATTTTATTTTTTTTATTTGGAAACAGGGTCTGACCAAGTTGCTAAGGGTATCACTAAGTTGCCAAGACTGGCTTCAAACCTGAAGTCCTCCTGTCTCAGCCTCCCAGGTACTTGGTTACAACAATGTACCACTACCAGGGTCCAGCCTTGGCCAGTCCAGGGGTCTTGGAGGGGAGATGTAGGGTCGGCAAAACTGAAGAATGAGAGACATGGTGCTTAGTAGTGGGGGGAAGGCATCTCTGCCTATGCCCTAGAATATACTTTATTTATACATGAATCTGACAAGTTACATCAAGCCACACCATATGTATTTTGTTTTTCATTTAGTTTTCCAAAGCCACATTACACGTACATTGTTTTGCATTTAGTTTCTCATCAACCTGAATTCCACATAGCAGACACATCTTAAAGCCACCAGCTTTTCCTGGTTTTTGTTTTTTATTAATTTGTAATGAATTGGCCTATAAAACTTACTACTACTCTACATCACACATAATAAATTTTAATTGAACTTATCCTGTCCTCTATCTAAACTACAAAATATTAGATTTACGGTCTCTACTTCTAAAATTAACTGCTAATTTTATCTGTTATTTTGGCCACTAGGTATTCTATTAACTTATTCTGACCCAACCACCAAACCCCCACTGAACTTACTCTATTTCTCTAACATACAATGCCTACATTTAATTTTCTATAATACCTAATAAGTTGTTTATCAAGAGAACTCTTGTGCCCTAGTGAGCAGGCACCAAGGAGGTCCCTGCCTGCCTAACCCTCAGTAGGAATGTCAGAGTCCTGACATCAAGCTATATTCCAGTAATATTAACTCTGTGCTTTCTATTCATCATACACTCTTCTATAGGAAAGTGGAGGAGGTTGGAGGTGGAAAAGTATTCTGATTAGTGCTAGCCCCTCAAAGGGGGATACCACAGTCAACCCCTATAAGCAGCATATGGAGGGCCCTGCACAGTAGGTAAAATTTCCCTGAAGTTAACTTTTCTTTTATAGCTAAAACCTTAAGTGAGTTATGTTGTAAGCAGAGGAGCACAGAGCTCTTTTCTATGTAGCCTCTTGAAAGTTTCCCCATAGTCATATTCTTATTAGTGCTATTCTCAGCACAATCTTAGGGCATTTTCCAGTCATATTCACATCAACTTTCAGATTAGTATAAAAAAGCAATTTCCATTCAAAGCAATTTCAAATTTTACTAATATTATCATTATTATAACTAAAATCAAGAGGGATAATGGCTTCAGTTTTGTCAGAGTCTTCCAGCCCTGCGGATTTCTCTTCACAGCTGCTATTCTTTCCTACAGTAGGAATGGCACCACCTCCACCACACCACCACACCTAGCAGTAAAAGTATATTTTAAATAAAGAAGCTGGGCATAATGGCACATGCCTAAATACCCAGTACTTGAGAGACTGAGACAGGAGGATCTGAGGTTTGCGGCCAGCCTCAGGAACTCAGGTGCCCCTTAGCAACTTAGTGAGACTTTATTTAAAAAATAATAATAATAGGCCGGGGTGGCACACACTTGTGTAATCTCCACACTTGGGAGGCGGAGACAGGAGGATCGCGCAGGTTCGAAGCCAGCCACGCTGGCTTAAGAAACCCTGTTTCCAAATAAAAATATAAAAAATAGGTCTGGGAGTGTAGCCTGGAGGTAGAAGGGCTTCCCAGGAATCACAGTACCACCCAAAAATAAATAAATAAATAAATAAATAAATAAATAAATAAATAAATAAATAATGAAAGGGCTGGGGGTATAGCTCAGAGGTAGAAAAATGCCCCTGGTTTCAATCCCCTATACCAAAGGGGGGGGGGAGCTTCCTTCATGTAAAGATGCAAGTAATATTTTATTTCTTTTTTATGTATTTTTTTTATTTTTTGGTAATGGAGATTGAAACCAGGGGAACTTTACCTCTGAGCTACATCCCTAGCCCTATTTTATTTTTTGAAATAGGGTCTTGCTAGATTGTGAAGGCTGTCCTCAAGCCTGTGATCCTCCTGTCTTAGCTTCCTAAGTGTTGGGATTACAGGCCTGTGCTATCATGTCCCAGCCCACGTAATATTTTTTAAATGGGCTTTAGTGACCATAAAAGTTTGTTATTTTTGAAAATGACAGTAACAACAACAAAGTACCTGGGATATTTCTTTCAAGAAAGTAATGCAAGTAAAATTGTTTTTCCTTTTGCTTTGACAGTAAGCAGGGTGAGGACACCCTCAGACCCTGTTTCAGAACAAAAAATAATAAAGGGCTGAGGGTGTATTTTGGACTCTTACACACACACAAAAGAAAGAAAATTTTATCTACATTTAATTTATTGCTATGATATTATTTAGTAGCTTTAGTTCTTGACCCTTAATGTAACTGTTTATAGTTGAATTCTTCTTATAGAAAATTGGAATTTATTTATATATTCATTTACTTATGGGAATAGGAACTGAACCCACGGGCGTTCTACCTCTGATCTACATCCCTAGACCTCTTTTATTTTTAGTTTGAAACAGGGTCTTACTGGGTTGCTGGATCTGGCTTCAAACCTGCAATCCTCCTGTCTCAGCCTCCCAAGCACTGGGATGACAAGCAGGTGCCACCATGTGGCAAAAATTAACATATATTTTAAATAACCTATAAACTTTATGAATTGAAGAAATAAATTAAAAATCCACAGATTTATGTAGGAAAATAATAAAAAGAGACTTTGTGTTTTACATATTTAATACTTCTCTAAAAGGAGATTGTGTTTTTGTTTTAGGTCCTCAAAGAAAACATCTGATGAAAAGGACAAGGTATTATAAAATATAATCAGAAGTCATTTTAGTGGGAATGCATTAAAAATTCAAGTTATACCATTTGTGGCTGGGCGTGGTGGCACTCGCTTGTAATCCAGGGCTTGGGAGGCAGAGACAGGAGGATCGCACAGGATCGAAGCCAGCCTCGCTGGCTTAAGAGACCATGTTTCCAAATAAAAATATAAAAATAGGTCTGGGAGTGTAGCCCAGAGGTAGAAGGGTTTCCAGGAACCCCAGTACCACCAAAAAAAAAAAAAAAAAAGTGATAGAGAACCTTTTGTTATGTGTAGACATCAAATGTAAGAAACAGTAGCCAATGATGGAAGAATTCTTTAGACACATTAAGATTTTTTTTTTTTCCAGTACTGGGGATGGAACCCAGGGGCATTCTACCTCTAAGCAATACCCGCAACCCTATTATTTATTTTATATATATATATAATATAAAAATATAAATATATACATATTATTTATTTATTTATTTATTTATTTTTGTGGTACTGGGGTTCCTGGAAGCCCTTCTACCTCCGGGCTACACTCCCAGACCTATTTTTACATTTGTATTTGGAAACAGGGTCTCCTAAGCCAGTGCGCGCAGCTGGCTTCGAACCTGTGTGATCCTCCTGTCTCTGCCTCCCAAGCACGGGGATTACAAGTGTGCGCCACCATACCCGGCTATTCTATATTTTTTGAAACAGGGTCTCACTGAGTTGCAGATAGCCTTACTAAATAGTAGCTGAGGCTGTCCGCGAACTGTGATCCTCCTGTCTCACCCTCCCAAATGGGATTACAAGCATATGCCACCACGCCCAGTTTGACACATATCAGTTTTAAAATCAGTTATTTTAAGAACACTAATGCTTTTGCTCATATAAGAATGTAATTGCCATGGGGCGTGGTGGGGCACACTTGTAATCCCAGCATTCGGGAGGCTGAGACCAGAGGATCACAGTTCGTGGACAATCTCAGCTACTATTTAGTGAGGCCCTCCACAATTTAGTGAGACCCTGTTTCAAAATAAAGAATAAAAAGTAGGGCCGGGGGTGTAGCTTGGAGGTCGAATGCCCCTAGGTTCCATCCATTTCCAGACCTGCCAAAAAAAAAAAAAAAATGTAATTGCCACTTCTGTAGGTTTAGAATATGATCAAAGTACTTGGAAGTTTTTTGTTTTGTTTTGTTTTTGTGGTACTGAGGGTGGAACCCAGGGGCTTTTCTACCTTAGGCTATACTCCCAGACCTTTTATACTTTATTTGGAAACAGGGTCTTACTAAGTTGCTGAGAGCCTCACTAAGTAGCTGAGGCTGGCCTTGAACCTGTGCGATCCTCCTGTCTCGCCTACCAAGCTCTGGGATTACAAAAATGGGTAACCGTGCCCAGCTGGGATATATTTTTTTAAATGCTTTCATTTACTTATAGGTCAAAGAACAGATGACAGCTCTGAATGACCTTGATGACTTAACTCAGTCATCTGAAACAGCCTCAGAGGATTATCAGCTCCCTTACCCCAGCTATGAGAGCATTCTGCTGCTGATTGAACAACTTAGAATAGAGTGTAAAGGTAGGACCATAATATAAATATGATACCTTTTTATGTATATTATATTAATATATACACACATTGCTTAGAATGGCCCCATAAGATACTGGTATGTTTTACTGCTGCTCATACCAGAAATATACTTTATATTAATATATTTAAGAGTGAGATGCACACTCAACCAGAGCCATGATATCCCACTGTATATTTTTTCTGTCAATGACACTCCCAGTCTTTTTGTTGACTCTGCTACTCTATTGTGCCTTTACCATATCAGGTGAGGTTACCATGCAGTAACCGTAAAACTGTTTTACCTGCTGTCTCACCTTCTAAAACCATATTCTACTCTGTAACCATGTGTGTGTATATATATTTATATTTATATTGTATGTATGTGTGTGGGGTACTGGGGATTGAACCCAAGGGCATTCTACCTCTGAGCTACATCCCCAGTCCTATTTTATTATTTTATTTTCAGAGTCTCACTAAGTTGCAGAGGGCCTCATTAAATTGCTGAGGCTGGCTGAGAACTTGCAATCTTTCTGTCTCAGCCTTTAAAGTACTAAGATTACAAGCGTGTGTCACAACTCCTGGCTTTAATAATTATATGTTTTTAAATACTCAGACTTGATCGAGCTAGGCATGGTGGTGCACACTTATAATCCTAGTCCTTGGGAGGTTAAGTTAGGATAGCAAGTTCAAAGACAGCCTCGGCAATTTAGTGGGGCTGTCAGAAATTTAGTAAGACCCTGTTTCCAAAAATAAAATAAAATTGGTCTGGGCATGTAGCTTGGAGGTAGAATACTTCTGGGTTCAATTTCTAGTACTGAAAAAAAAAATCAGTTCTGATTATGTCAGATCTTAATTGCTGTAAGAATAAAGATCTCAATTCTCTAGTTCTATCCTGCCTCTCTTTGTGTCCCAGCCATCTTAGGTATTTGTTCTTTACAATGAAGGTTTTAGTTTTCAATAGCTTTAAATAAGGTATTATTGATATATGGTAAACTGCACATATATTAAGTGTAGAACTTTATATATTTTGACATATGTATGAACACATGTCATACTCTATAATCAAGAGATAAAAAGTTGCCGGGCATGGTGGCTCACGCTTGTTATCCCCGTGCTTGGGAGGCAGAGACAGGAGGATCGAGTAGGTTCGAAGCCAGCCTCGCTGGCATAAGAGACCCTGTTTCTAAATAAAAATATAAAATAGGTCTGGAGTGTAGCCCAGAGGTAGGAGGGTTTCCAGGAACTCCAGTACCACCAAAGAGAGAGAGAGAGAGAGAGAGAGAGAGAGAGAGAGAGGTCTATCACTCACAAGAGTCTCCTCAGGCCCCATTATATTTTCATATTAAGCTACCAAATTATTTTTTAGATTATCTGTACCATTTTCTATTTCCATCAGTAGTGTATGACAGTTCCATTTTTTCCCTATCTTTACAAACTCATAATTTTATTTTGTTAATTTTAGTCATTATAATGGTATATATTGTGTATATCGATGTGGTTTGAATATACATTACTCCAGTGATTAATAATGTTGAGCATCTTTCCATTCTTCTTTTCTATTTGTATATTTTCTTTGGTCAACTGGGAGTGTAACTTGGAGGTAGAATTCAAGGTCTGTTTCTACAATTTCAGTTGTATATCATTGATCTATTTGGCTTTCTTTATAGCAGTGTCACACTGTTTTGGTTACTTTAGATTTATAATATTTGAAATGAACCTCTTTGTTACAGTTAAAGATGTTGCAGTGAAAGATGAATGTTACCATTTGGGGGTGACAGTTACTATCTAGGGGAGCAGTCCCTGGGGACCATTGTTAGACCCCCAGAAACAATTTCCCTCAAACACAAAAACTGCAGATTCTTGTCCTGAGCTCTGGATAAATATGCAATAGCTTGGACTCTTGCTGAAGATTTAAAGGAATTTATTAAAAAGATAGAAATACAGAAGATAGGTACAGTGGCATTGCTTCTAACGAAATCACTGAAATACAAAACACAGAACAGACTTTTTATACACATGACATCCTTCATGTTGTTTCACGTAATTCTGACATATTAAAGTCCCTGTAAGGTTCCTCTCCTTACCCCCCCCCACCCTGGTGTCTCCTTTCATGAAGGTCATCCCCTTCTCCCATTCAAACTAGATTATTCAATTATTGTGTAAACCTGTCTTTAGAATGAGGAAGTCCTGGCTTCTCTCTCCTATGACTTGCTAATTATCTTTAGCTAGGTTAATGTACATTAAAATAGTTGCCTGCTTCTTGGCAGAAACAAATTCCTTTCACAGATCTGCCTCTCACCCAATTTTTGAAATATATTTATTAATAATCAGAGCTTTCTCAAATCTTCATAGGCCATTCCCAATACTGGTACACTCTTCTCCCTCCTGTCTAGTTCTTTGTGTAGGTTTATTTTGGCTCTCCTAAATCCTTTATATTCCATGTGATTTTTTTTTCAATGCTGGGGCCCAAACCAAGGGTCTTGTACATGCTAGGTAAGTGTTCTGCTACTGTGATGTATCCATATCAATTTCAAAATCAGCTTGTCAGTTAAAAAGAAAAAAAGCCTACTGGGCTATAAGGAATTAGATTAGGAAGAACTAACATACTAATGTCTTTATCTTGAATGTACCAGTATTAAGAATGGCCTAGGAAGATTCAAAAAAGAAGCTCTGGTTAATATATATATGTATATGTATATACATATATATATTAAAAATCGGGTTACAGAAAATGGAACGCAGAGTTGTAAAAGGGAAGGGTGGCTATGGCGAAGTTACTGCCAGGCAGTCAAGTAGCTACTATAATGCAAAGTATCCTTGCTAAAAGTAATTAATAAAGGATATCTAGCTATTCCCCAAGAGGATAGGAGGAAGGGATTGACCTTCGTGAAAGAGGAGCAGATACCACATGGCCCTTGACCTTGTGAAGCTTCTGGTAAACAAAGAAACCTAGGACCAACAGGGGTGAAATTAAGGGGCAGACTTTACCTATGTCATAGAATTACGTAAGAGAGCAAGATGGAGGACTTTATGTCTACAAAAGCTGCTGTGTATTTTGTATTCCAATGACTTTGTTTTGGGTTATCCCCCTATAATATAGGGCTGTACCTATATTCTTTATTTCTATCTTTGTACTAATAAACTCATTTAAATCTTCAGCAAGATTCCGACTATTGCATATTTATCATTAGTCTGGACAAGGACAAGTAGTTTTATGGAAATTGTCTCTGGAAGCCTAACAGAGGGGACAGTTCCCCCAAATGGTAACACTCCAAACTGTAACAATGAATCTTTCAACTCCTGAACACAGCTATCCTCCTTTCCAAATACACCTCTGTACCCATTAACCATTCCCTCTCTTTTTCCACACCCTTCCCCACTCTGGTAACCACTTTGTATTCTCTACTTTTTTTTTTTTTTTTTTTTTTTTTTTTGGTGGTGGTGGTGCTGGGGTTCCTGGAAGCCCTTCTACCTCCAAGCTATACTCCCAGTCCTATTTTTACATTTTTATTTGGAAACAGGGTCTTCTAAGCCAGTGTGCGCAGCTGGCTTCGAACCTGCGCGATCCTCCTGTCTCTGCCTCCCAAGTGCGGGGATTACAAGCGTGCGCCACCACGCCCGGCTGTATTCTCTACTTCTTGGAGATCAGCATTTTCCCTGGAGGTTACAGAGTTCTATGCCTTTAATTCATTTCCTCAAAATATTTGATCTCATTATTTTCTATATCTTTTCCTATTTTCTGTTTAACTGACTTAATCTTTCTTGTAGTAGAATATTGAAATTGCTGTAACAAAATGCCATAGATTAGGTAGCTAACAAGCAACAAATTTATTTCTCAAAATGCCAAAGCCTGAGAAATCTAAAAGCAAGGTACTGATTTTGGTGTCTGGTGAAGGTCTCTTTCCTTGTTCATGAATGGCTGCCTTTTCCTTGGGTCCTCACCTGGCAGCAGGAATAAAGGAACTCATTCTGGTGTTTTTGGTGGTACTAGGGTTTGAACTCAGGGACATTCTGTCATCTGAGCTACATCCCCAACCCGATTTTTATTATTTATTTTTCCAAACAGTGTCTCGCTAAGTTGCAGAGGGCCTCCCAAGTTGCTGAGACTGGCTATGAACCTATAGCCTTCCTGTCTCAGTTTACTAAGTACTGGGATTACGAGCATGAACATGAGCATAAGCATGTGCCACCATAGCCTGGCTCTCTTTCTTTTCTTTTCCTTTCTTTCTTTCTCTCTCTCTCTCTCTCTCTCTCTCTTTTTTTTTTTTTGTATGTGTGTGGTACTGGGGATGGAACCGAGGGGCATTCTACCTCTGGGCTATACTCCCAGACCTATTTTTATATTTTATTGGAAATTGGGTCTCATTAAGTAGCTGAGAGCCTTACTAAGTAGCTGAGACTAGCTTCAAACCTATACAATCCTCCTGTCTCAGCCTCCCAAGTACTGGGATTATAAAGCATGCGCCACCAGCTTCTTTTTTTTTTTTTTTAAGGAGCATTAATCCCTTTCTTTAGGTTACCACCCTCTTCTTTCACAAAAGCTCCACCTCCTACATCATTACCTCTGTTATTATATGTCAGGATATGTGTTTGTGGGGGCATAAACATTCAGGCAATAGCAAGTGTTTACTGCCTTTAATCTGCTTGCCTTAGACTTAATTTGATCTTCACTAGTTTCTTTTATTTTTTTATGTTTTTCATGGTACCAGGGATTGATCCTAGGGGCATTCTACCTTTGAGCTACACTTCTATTCCTATGTTGTGTTTTATTTTGAAACAGGGTCTTACTAAGTTGCTGAGGTTGGCCTTGAACTTGTCATTCTCCTGTCTCAGCTTCCCAAGTACTGGGATTACAGGCCTGCACCATGCCACCAGGACTGGTTTAATCTTCACTAGTTTCTTAAGGTGGAAGTGAAGATCATTGATCTGAAACTCTTCCAATAAAAACATTCATTGCTAATATGTTTTTATTTCAGTACTGTTGTAGCTATATTATACAAATCCTGGTGTCCTATATTTTTATTTTTGTTCAGTTCAAAATACTTTCTAAGCTAGGCATGGTGGTGCATGTTTGTAATCCCAGTACTTGGGAGGCTGAGACAGGAGGATTGTGCAGGTTCGAAGCCAACCTCAGCAACTTGCTCTCATCTACCTAGCAAGACCTGTTTCGAAATAAAACTAAAAAATAGGGCTAGGGGTATAACTCAGAGGAGAATGCCCTTGGGTTAAATCCCAATTCTACATACACACACAAAAAAAATCTTTCTAGTTCTGTTTTATTACCTCTTTGACCCTGGGTTATTTAGATGTATGTTTACTTGGTTTTCCAATATTTGAGTATTCCCAGATATTCTTATTGTTATAATTTGCTTGCTTTGTAATCAGAAAACATACTTTGCCTGGCTCAAATCATTTGGACTAAATTCTTAAGATTTTGGTAAGAAGAATGGTATTCAAGTCTGTTGTATTTATTCTTTCTGTTTTCTCTCTACTTGTTCTATTACTTATTGAGTAAAGGCATTGACATCTCAGATGGTACTAGTGAGTTTTGTCTTTTTTTTTTTGCAATTCTATCCAATTTGTCTTATATATTTTGAAGCTGTTATTTTATTTATAAACTAATTCAGGATTGTGTGTTTGGTTAATAGAGCCTCTTATCCTTATGAAATAACTCATTTTATTGCTGGTATAGTCTTCCTTGTGGAATCTACTTTGTTATTAATATAGCCATTCTTGGAGTGAGGCATGGTGGCGTACACTTGTAATCCCAGCATTCAGGAGGCTGAGACAGGGGGATCCAGGTTCCCAGACAGCCTTAGCTACTACTTAGTGAGACCTTTTGCAACTCAGTGAGACCCGTTTCAAAATAAAGAATAAAAGTAGGGCTGAGGATGTAGCTCAGAGGTAGAATGCCCCTGGGTTCCATTCCCAGTACTGCAGAAAAAGAGGAAGGAAGGAAGGAAGGAAGGAAGGAAGGAAGGAAGGAAGGAAGGAGGGAAGGAGAAAGAAAGGGCTGTTCTTGCTCAGTGTTCTTTTGTCAATTGTTTATATAGTATATCTTTTTTCATCTTTTTAATCAATCTGTGTCTATACATTTAAAATGTTTCTTATAGGCAGCATTTAGTTGGATCTTATTTTTTTATAGTTTGACAATTTCCGTGTGTGTGTGTGTGTGTGTGTGTGTGTGTGTGTGTGTTTATGGGGAATGGAATGCAGGGGCAATCTACCTCCAAGCTACGCCCTCAGCCCTATTTTATTCTTCTATTTTGAAAGCGGGTCTCATTAAGTTTTAGGGGTCTTCACTAAGTTGCTTAGGCTGTCCATAACCCTGCAATACTCTTCTCTCAGCCTCCCAAGCACTGGGATTACAAGCATCCACTACCATGCCCAGCCCAATTCTGTTTTCTTACAGCATCTATCTGAATTTATAAAGGTCTCTTTATTTGTCTCTCAAGTAGACTTAAGCTCTGCAGAACTTAGTATAATGTGGTCTACATTGTAGGCATGCAGAACACATTTGTTGAGTGTATGAATGAGAGAATATGAAAATGCATTTCTTTATATATAAGAAGCACTTATAGAATTAATTTCTTTTGTCTCTGGTACAGATTCAGTTAGCCTGTTGAAAATCTGGGATGCAATTCATTCATATAAAAGATTAATAGAACTTAAAAAAAGTCACTGTGAACTACTTACAGGAAAATTTAAAAAAATGGAAAATAAGGTTAATGGACTACAAAAGGAGCTGTCAGAAACAAAAGAAGCAAAATCACAATTAGAACATGAAAAAGTGGAACGGGAAGGAGAACTCTGCAATTTGAGGTATGATATCTTGGTTTTAAAAAAATATTAGAACTATTTATTTCGTACTACTTGTTTGAAGAGGAGATTTTGTAATTGCTGACTTACCTTCTGGGATTTGCAGAGGAAAAAACTTCTTGAAGTTTTGTGAAGTGAAAATTCTTGAAAATAACATAGCAAGTTGTTAACTGTAAGTGCCTCTAATAATTAAATGAATCCTCTTCCATATAACAGTTTATTTATTTTGTGATACTGGGGATGGAACCCAGGGGCGTTCTACTTCCAAGCGACACCCTCAGCCCTATTTTTTATTCCTTATTTTGAAACAGGGTCTCACTAAGTTGTGGAGGGTCTGATTAAGTAGTTGAGGCTGTTTGTAAATCTGCGATCCTCTTATCTCAGCCTCCCAAGTACTAGTATTAAAAGCATTCACCACTGAATTTATTTAACATTTATTTAACATTTTAATGGCTACATAAAAGCCTACTATAGAGAAATCTCAACAATTTAGCTAGCAACAGGATTTTGGGTTTTGGGATTTGCTTTGCATTAATATTAATGCTACTAAGGACACTTAACATAAATCATTTTCTGTATTTTTAATTATTTCCACAGATTCTTCAATATATAATTATTTGGTTAAAGTATAAGAACTTTTTGAAAAGGTCATAAATCAATATATCCAAGTTGTTCTCAAGAAACTTTATATTAACTTAGAATCCCTCCAACAGAGTATGAAATGGCTATTTTTATTTTTTTTTATTTTTTTAATTTTATTTATTTATTTATTTATTTATTTTAGTTCCTTTTTGCTTTGAGCCTGGCTTTCTTCTTTTTTTTTAATTTTTTTAATTGGTGCATTATATTCATACAACTTATTGGGGTAAAAAACTTGTGTGTACAAACATGTACTCATCGCTGATTTAACCCCTATCCAAATCCCACCCCATTCCCTCACCGTCCCTCCCTCCCTTGCTTGGTTTAGTGATTGACTTCCATATGTTTAAGTACATTGTGAGCTTTAGAGATTTTCCTCTTCCCCCCTCATTTCTCCTCCTTTAGGTTATCTTGTTTGCTCCTCTTTTCTCCCTAACTCTCACATATTAGGGAAAGCATCTGATTTCTTATTTTTTGTGCCTGACTAATCTCACTTAGCATAATGTCCTCCAGTTCCATCCATTTCCCTGAAAATGATGTAATTGAGTTTTTTTGATGGCTGAGTAAAATTCCATTGTGTACATATCCCACAGTTTTGTAATCCATTCATCTGTTGATGGACATCTTGGCTGATTCCATAGTTTGGCTATGGTGAATTGTGCAGCTATGAACATAGATACACATGCATTAGTTTGGTAGTTTGGTTTCTTTTCTTTTGGGTAGATACCCAACAGTGGTATTGCTGGATCAAATGGTAGATTTGTTCCCATTCTTCTGAGGATTCTCCATACTGTTTTCCAAAGTGGTTGCACTAATTTGCAATCCCACCAACAATGTCTTAGAGTTCCCACTTCTCCAGCATCTGTTGTTGTTTGTGTTTTGAATGATGGCCATTTAGTTGGAGTTAGGTGAAATCTCAGGGTAGTTTTGATTTGCATCTCTCTGATTGCCAGTGATGTTGAGCATTTTTTCATGCATTTATTGGCCATTTGAATTTCTTCTTTTGTAAAGTGTCTATTTAGTTCATTTGCCCATTTTGTTATTGGATGCTTTGTTTTCTTAGTGTTGAGTGTCTTGAGTTCTCTGTATATTCTAGATATTAGTCCTCTATTGGTGGTATAGTTGGCAAAAATCTTCTCCCATTCTGTTGGCTCTCGATTGAAGTTCTTGACAGTTTCCTTTGCTGAACAGAAGCTCTTCAGTTTCATGCAATCCCATGTATTGATTCTCCTTTTAATTTGTCGTGCCTTTGGGGTCTTGTTGAGAAAATGTTTATCTGTGCCTATGTGTTGCAGTGTTGGACCTATGCCCTCTTCAAGGAGCTTCAAGGTCTTGGTTTAATTTCCAAGTGTTTGATCCATCGTGAGTTGACTTTTGTACAGGGTGAAAAAGTGGGATTAATTTCCAATTTTCTGCATATGGTTAACCAGTTTTGCCAACACCATTTGTTGAAGAGGCTATCTTTTTTCCAGTGTATGTTTTTGGCCCCTTTGTCAAAAATCAATTGGCTGAAAGTGTGTGGACTTGTTTCTGGGTCTTCTATTCTGCTCCATTGGTCTATCTATCTGTTCTTTTGCCAGTACCATGCTGTTTTTATTACAATGGCTTTGTAGTATAGTTTAAAGTCAGGTATTGTGATTCCTCCTGTGTGGTTTTTGTTGCTGAGAACTACCTTGGCTATTCTGGGCTTTTTGTTATTCCAGATAAATTTAAGGACTGATTTTTCTATGTCTGTGAGGAATGATCTTGGTAGTTTAATGGGCATTGCATTAAATCTGTAGATCACTTTTGGGAGGATGGCCATTTTAATGATATTTATTCTGCCAATCCATGAACATGGAAGATCTTTTCATCTTCTAAGATCTTCTTCGATTTCTTTTTTCAGTGTTTTATAGCTTTCTTTGTAGAGATCTTTTACCTCCTTGGTCAAGTTTATTCCTAGGTATTTTATTTTCTTGTGGGAGATCCTGAGTGGAAGTGTTTTCTGAAATTCTTTTTCAGTGGATTTATTGTTGGTGTACAGGAAAGCTTCTGATTTTTTAAGATTGATTTTGTATCCAGATACTTTGCTGAATTTGTTGATCAATTCTATAAGCCTTTTGGTTGAGTTTGTTGGGTTTTCTAAATATAGTATCATGTCATCTGCAAATAGTGAAAGCTTGAGTTCTTCTTTTCCTATTTGTACTCCTTTGATTTCCTTTTCTTGCCTTATTGCTCTGGCTAGAGTCTCTAGTACTATATTGAAGAGAAGTGGTGATAGTGGACATCCTTGTCTCGTTCCAGTTTTTAGGGGGAATTCTTGAAGTTTTTCCAAGGTTTTATAGAATTCACTTGGGAAACCATCTGGTCCTGGGCTTTTCTTTGATGGTAAGCTCTTTATTGCTATTTCAATCTCTTTGATTGTTATTGGTTGGTTTAAGTGTTCTATATCTTCTTGACTCAGTTTAGGAAGATTGTAGTTATCTAGGAAGTTGTCGATTTCCTCCAGATTTTCCATTTTGTTGGAGTATAGTTTTTCAAAGTAGTTTCTGATAATCCTCTGATTTCTACACTGTCAGTAGTAATGTCTCCTTTTTCATCCCTTATCTTCATAATTTGGGTTGATTCTCTCTTTTTTTTTAGTTAGGTTGGCTAGTGGTTTATCAATCTTGTTAATGTTTTCAAGAAACCAGCTTTTGGTTTTGTTGATTTTCTGTATTGTTTTTTTATTCTCTATTTCGTTAATTTCTGCTCTAATTTTAATAATTTCCCGTCTTCTGCTGGCTTTGGGGTTCAATTGTTCCTGCTTTTCAAGGGCTTTGAGGTGTGTCATAAGGCTATTTATTTGAAGATTTTCTGTTTTTCTTATGTGAGCACTCAGTGCTATAAATTTTCCTCTTAATACTGCCTTCAAAGTGTCCCAGTGGTTTTGATATGTTGTTTCTTTATTTTCATTTGTTTCTAGAAATTTCTTGATTTCACCTCTTACATCTTCTATGACCCATTCTTCATTCAGAAGTGTGGTGTTCAGTCTCCACATGTTTATGTTGTTTCTCTGGGTCTTCTTATAGTTGATTTCTAGTTTCATTCCATTATGGTCTGAAATGACACAGGGAAGTATGTAACATTTTTTAAATTTGCTAGTGCTCATTTTGTGTCCCAGGATGTGATCTATTTTGGAGAAGGTTCCATGAGCAGCTGAGAAAAATGTAAACTCTGCTGTAGTTGGGTGAAATATTCTATATGTGTCCAACAGGTCCATTTGGTTAATGGTGTTCTTTAGTTCTGAGACATCTTTACTGACCCTTTGTCTGGAAGATCGGTCTAGTATTGTGAGAGGTGTGTTGAAGTCTCCCAGTATTATTGTGTTGGGATTTATGTGTGACTTCATGTCACAAAGAGTTTGATTTATGAAAGTAGCTGCCCCTATGTTTGGGGCATAGATGTTGATTATTGTTATTTCCTCTTGCTGGACTATTCCTTTTACCAGTAAAATGTGACCTTCTTTGTCTCTTCTAATAAGTTTGGGTTTGAAGTCTAACTTGTCTGATATCATAGTTGCTACTCCTGCTTGTCTTCGAGTACCATTAGCATGGATTACCTTGCTCCAGCCCTTTACCTTGAGTTTGTTCCTATCTTTACTTGTAAGGTGTGTTTCTTGTAAGCAGCAGATGGATGGATTCTGGCTTTTAATCCATTTTGCCACTTTATGTCTTTTTATTGGGGAGTTGAGGCCGTTTACATTCAGTGTGATTATAGAGAGATAATTTTTAATTCCCAACATGTTAAGATCTTATTTCTGTTTGAGATACTGTTTATTATTCTTTGCTTAGTTGTCTGCTGGATGGGAATTCTTGTTTCTTTGGTTCTGGCGTGTATTACCCATTTCCTCTTTGCAGTTAATCTCCTTGAGTATTTACTCTAGCGCTGGTTTTGAAGACATAAATTCCTTCAGTTGCTGTTTGTCATGGAAGCTTCTTGTTTCCCCATCTAATTTGATGGATAGTTTTGCTGGGTAGGAAATTTTTGGCTGGAAGTTGTTTTCTTTCAGAGTTTGGAATATGTTGGAATATGTTTTTGTTGCCTTTAAGATTCTCTGCTTGGCTTCCACATTGGTCATTTTGACAATTATGTGGCATGGGGATCCTCTTCTCCGATCCTGTCTAACGGGAGTTCTATAAGTTTCCTGGACCTGTGTATCGACCTCTTGCTCTATGTTTGGAAAATTTTCTGCTATTACTTCCTTGAAGAGATTGTTGATCCCTTTGGTTTCACCTTCTTTTCCCTCCTCTATTCCAATTATTCTTAGGTTAGCTCTCTTGAAATGGGCCCATATTTCTTCAATGTCAGATTCCTGCTGTCGGGTTTCTTTTTCTAAATTAGAAACTATGTGTTCATTTTTAGAATGATCATCTTCAAGAAGCAAGATTCTATTCTCCATGTGGTCTAATCTGTTGTTTATACTTTGAATTGAGGCCTTTACTTCATTAATTGCATCCTTTATCTCTTTTTGACTCTCTAAATTCTTTTCGAAAGTCCTCTATTATTTCTAAAGTTATTTTCCTAATTTGATCTTCTAGAGATCTTTGGATTTCTGTGTTATCAGATTCTGATGTTGTGGGGTTGTTGGCATTCACTGCTCCATTGTTATTTCTCTTTCCCATGATTTTGGAAGTTTGTGCCTTCTCTGGGTTCTTCCCTGAGTCACTACGAGTTCACTTAAGATGCTCTGGATCTCGAGTCTGTGGTATCTCAGTCACCACTACTCCTTTACTGGGTTGTATCACAAAGTCTCAGACCCAGGGAGTCAATCAAGGCTGCTTAGACCGTGGGGGATGCCAAGTTGGGCGTTCTCCAGCGGGGAATTGTGACTATGGTATGATATCTCTGCCACTGCCACTCCCCCACTGGGCTGCAGTGCTAAAATCTCTGACCCAGGGAGACTATGTGCGCAAGTCCCTGGGAGTGCAGTACTGGGATTTCTCCCCTAGGGGCCGCAATTTGACTCACGGTTGTTGAGTGCACTGATTGAGCTGTAGTGAACTCGGTGGATTTGCTGTTGCCGCCACTGGCAATATGGCACTACTGCCATGCCCTCGGCCGTGATGCAGCGTATTTCTTCTCTGGTTTTGAACTCCGCTCTGAGTCCTTGCCAGTTGTGCTGTGCCCGGCCCTTGGGAGCTTTAGATGTTCCCTGCACCAACAAAACTGCTGACTGTCGCCCGGCTGTTCAGCACCTGCTCACCTCGGCTTGCTGTCCACCCCTCCTCTCAGGCGCCTGGTGGCTGGTTGAGTGGGTTGGTCTAGGGCCGTCCAGTGAACTCGCTGCTGCCGCCAGCAGTAAGACGCTGCTTCTGCATCCTAGGCCGCGAGGCCAGAGTATCTCCTCTCTGGATTTTAACTCTGTTTTGAGTCTCCCTCCTCTCTGGAGCCTGGTGCTGCTAGGGGAGATGTAGGCCACGCCGCTCCGGCCGCTCTGCACTGCAGCTCTGGCTGCTCCGCACCACGGCTCTGGCTGCTCCGGCTGCTCCGGCCGCTCTGCACTGCAGCTCTGGCTACTCTGCACCGCGGGTCTGGCCACTCCAGCCGCTTCGGCCGTTCCGCGACGCGGCTCTGGCTGTTCCAGCTGCTCAGGCCGCTCCGCTCCGCGGCTCCCCCCAATCCGCGCTGTGGCTCTGGTAGCTCCGGCTGTTCTGGCCTCTCCGCTCCGGCTGCTCTGGCCGCTCTGCTCGGCTGCTCTGACCGCTCCGCTCAGCTGTTCTGGCCGCTCCGCTCTGGCTGCTCCGGCCGCTCCGCTCCTCGCTGCGGCCACTCCGCGCCACCGCTCCAGCCAATCCACGCTGCGGCTCTGGCTGCTCCAGCTGTTCTGGCTGCTCCGCTCGGCCGCTCTGGCCACTCTGCTTGGCTGCTCTGAACCACGGCTCTGGCTGCTCTGCACCGCGGTTCTGGCCACTCCGGCCGCTCCGGCCGTTCTGCGACGCAGCTCTGGCTGCTCCGCACCACGGCTCTGGCCGCTCCGGCTGCTCCGGCCGCTCTGCACCGCAGCTCTGGCTGCTCTGCACCGCGGGTCTGGCCGCTCCGGCCGTTCCGCGACGCGGCTCTGGCCGCTCCAGCTGCTCCGGCCGCTCCGCTCCGCGCGGGTGCGGCACTTCGGGCTGGTTTTTTTCCGGTGTCTTGTTTTTCCAGCCCTTTTTCTCCGTCCCTTATATTTACCGTTTTTATTTCTTTGCTGGTGGTGTTTTCTGGCTCTGAAAGGCGCTGGTTTTCTGGTAGTAGAGTTGGATTGTTAGCGGGACTTGTAAGTGCCGCTTTCCTCCGTCGCCATCTTCCCGGAAGTCCCTATTTTTCTTATTACAGAAAAAAAACTTTAAAAGTTTATACATACAATTTTGCTGGGTTTTTTTGGTGGTCCTGGGGATTGATATGGCCTTTCACATGATAAATAAGCCACTGACCTAGAACCCCAGCTAGTTTTATTCTTAAGTTCATGAAAAAAAAGAAAAGTAGAAAGTGATTACTGATTATTCAGTGTTTCTCATACATATATAAATATAATTCAGATTTCTTTGTTAAAGAACTTATTTCTTTTTATTATCAGGTTAAACATTAGATGCTGACTTGGTTGAAAGTAGATTTTTAAGTTGCTTATATGGTACATAATAGTTGAAAGAATTAAAAGAAATCATAAGAAGTGTAGTAATAGGTATTAGAGTTCATAGCCTAGTCTTGGTTTATAGCAATGTGCAGATTATGTTGCATGAAAAACAGCTCAGGGTGCTGTTTTACACTGTAAATCATTTTTAAGGATGCCTATAAATTGCATGAAATTAAAGCTTTATTTATAGTGAATTTATAAACTTAATTTTTTTTTTTTTTTTTGCAGTACTGGGGATGGAACCCAGGGCCATTCTACCTCCAAGCTAGACCAACAGCCCCCTTTTTTATTTATTTATTTATTTATTTATTTATTTATTTATTTTTTCTTTTTTCCTTCAGTACTAGGGATGGAGCCCAGGAGCATTCTACCACTGAGCTCCACCCCCCAGTCCTATTTTTTGTCATTTTTTAAATTATTTTTTTAATTTTAATTTTTTTATTTTTTTGCGGTTCTGGGGATGGAACCCAGGGGCATTTGACCTCCGAGCTACACCTCCTTCCCTATTTTTTATTCTTTATTTTGAATACTGGGTCTCACTGAGTTGCAGAGGGCCTCACTAAATAGCTGAGGCTGTCCACGAACCACGATCCTTCAGTCTCAGCCTCCCAAATGCTGGGATTATAAGCGTGCACCACCATGCCCAGCCTGTCATTTTATTTTTTGAAATAGGGTTTCACTGAGTTGCACAGGGCCTTGTTAAGTAACTGAGGTTATCTGCAAACTGCAATCCTCCGTTCTCCACCTCCCCAATGCTGGGATTCCAAGCGTTTGCCACCACAACCGGTTTATTCTTTATTTTGAAACAGGGTCTCACTGAGTTGCTAAGGGCCTAACTAAGTAGCTGAGGCTATCTGCAAACAGCAAATCTCCTGTCTCAGCTTCTCAAATGCTGGGATTACAAGCATGCGTCATCACACCCAGCTATAAACTTGTTTTTGAAATAAACTTGTTTTTGAACAGGAAGTTTTTAAAAATGACTTAACTTAGCCAGGCATGGTGGTACACGCTTGTAATCCAAGTGCTTGGGAGTCTGAGACAGGAGGATTGCACAGGTCTGAAGCCAGTCTCAGCTACTGAGGCTCTCAGCAACTTAGTGAGACCCTGTTTCTGAATAAAGTATAAAATAGGTCTGGGAGTATAGCCTGGAAGTAGAAAAGCTCCTGGGTTCCACCCCCAATACCACAAAATAAAATAAAACATAGAAATTTTATTAGGATAATAAATCAGCATATGAAGAGCAAGATTAGAAAATGAGCTTTTATTTTCTAATGAAATGCCTCTTAAAATAAGCATATTTAAAATAAGCATAATTGCAGATTTGCTTTAAAAGAAGAAGAGGAAAAGAGAAGAAATGCTGATCACTTTTATGAAAAACTTAAACAACAGTTAAGAAAAAAAGAAGAGCAATATAATGAAGAAGTTGAAGTGAAACAACAACTTGAAATCTCTCTTAGGGCACTAGATGTGGAATTGAGAACTCTAAGAAGCAATTTTAATCAGGTAAATAAATCTTTAGTAAAAATTTATATTTCTAACTTTATTTTATTTTTTGTTTTCCCTTTTAAATTTTTTTAATTAGTGCATTATATTCAAACATCATATTGGGGCAAAAAACTTTTGTGTACAGATATGTACACATCACTGATTTAACCCCTACCCAATTCCCACCCCATTCCCTCCCCATCCCTCCTTTCCTTGCTTGGTTTAGTGATTGACTTCGATGTGTTTAAGTACATTGTGTGTTTTAGAGATTTTCCTCTTCCCCCCTCCTTTCTCCTCCTTTAGGTTGTCTTGTTTGCTCCTCTATAGGATTTCCTTTTTCAAGAGTTCCTCCTATGTCCCATTTCTCCCTAACTCTCACATATTAGGGAAAGCATCTGATTTCTTATTTTTTCTAACTTTATATTATCAATGTTACTTATAATATCCTGTCATTTAATGACAGGGATATGATCTGAGAAATATTTTTTGGCAATTTAATTGTTATGAAAAGGGCAGAACAACGAGCTTACGCAAATTAAAGAATTCTACCACAGTAATAGATGGTATATAATTTTTACCGGACTGACTATCAATATACATGCAGTCCATTGTTGACCAGAACATTGTTACGTGGCATAATGACTGCTTTACTTAGGCTTAAAACAAGCTTTTATTTCACCCTAGAATATGTTCTTTTTTTTTTTTCTTTTTTTTTTTTTTTTTTTTGGTGGTGGAACCCAGAGGCTTTCTACCTCCAGGCTATACTCCCAGACCTATTTTTTTATATTTTATTTGGAAACAGGGTATCACTAGGTTGCTGAGAGCATCACTAAATAGCTGAGGCTGGCTTCAAACCTGTGCAATCCTCCTGTTTCAGCCTCCCAAGCATGGGGATTACAAACGTCTGCCACCACTCCCAGCGCCTAGAAATATATTCTGATATTTACAGCTAAAATTATTTATTGTAAATCTTAGAATCTAATAGATGCTCAGTATATGTTTTCTGAATAAAGAATGTGGCTGGACTTGGTGGCGCTCGCTTATAATCCCCGTGCTTGGGAAGTGGAGACAGGAGGATCACACAGGTTCAAAGCCAGCCTCACTGTCTTAAGAGACCTTGTTTCCAAATAAAATATAAAATAGGTCTGGGAGTGTAACCCAGAGATAGAAGGGTTCCATCCCCAGTACCACCAAAAAAAAAAAAAAAAAAGAATGTGAAAGTTAGGTTGAGTTTTTAATTACTACTATCAATGTAAAATGAAGCATTTTTTAAATGTTAAAATACAGGCTAAATAACTATGAAACTAGTTAAATCTTTCATTAAAAAAATTTTACACCAAGTAATCCTAGTACCTAGTACCTAGGAGGTTGAGACAGGAGAATTACAGATTTGAGACCAGCCTCAGCAATTTATGGAGACCCTCAGCAATTTAGCAAGACCTTGTTTCAAAATTCAAAAATAAAAAGGGCTGCAGGTGTAGCTTGTTCAATCCCCAGTTTAAAAAAAAAAAAGAAAAGAAAAAACAATTATTTTGCAATACTATCTCTGCCTGTATTTTGTGGTAGTGATAGTGATAATGGTACTAGGGATTGAACCCAGGGGCATTCTACCTCCAAGCTATTCCTGTAGCCCCTTTCATTTTGGAACAAGGTTTCCCTAGGTTACTGAAAGTCTCACTTCATTGCTGAAGCTATCCTTAAATATATGATCCTCTTGTTTCTGCCTCCCAAGTTCTGAGACAGGCATGCATCACCATGCCTGGCTTCTGCCTGTATTTTATTTTATTTTTGCGGGTCTAGGGGTGGAACCCAGGGGCATTCAACCTCTGAGCTACACCCCCTGCCCTATTTTTTATTCTTTATTTTGAAACTGGGTCTCACTGAGTTGCAGAGGACATCACTAGGTAGCTGAGGCTGTCCGCGATCCTCCAGTCTCAGCCTCCCGAATGCTGGGATTACAAGCGTGAGCCACCACGCCCGGCTCTGCCTGTATTATAGAACTGGTTTTGTTGTTTGAAAATATTAGTTCTCACTTATGCAGTGAGAAGTTGAATGGGTCACATGGTGTAATGATGCCTGTTTTTTAATAGTTTACTTCCTTTTAACAGTTTGTGCTTTTATAGTGTTGTACTCTTAATTAAGTTTTGTGGCTCCCTCTCTTCCCCATTCCTCCCAATGGTATGAGACCAAAAACTTAACGAAATATATCTCTAGGTAGTAGAGGAACGAAATGACACCCAGAGGCAACTTGCACGAGAACAGAATGCCAGAATATTACAAGATGGGATTCTGACAAATCACCTTTGCAAACAAAAGGAGATAGAAATGGCACAAAAGAGAGTGAGTTTTTGAGTGTTTTCTTAAGTCACTTTTAAATATGTGATGTATTAATATGTATATACATTTTTTTAACTATATGAATTCTGGAAAGTATAGAAGATTTTTAAACTACACACACACACACACACACACACACACACACACACATACATATATCCATATAGAGTACAAACATTTTGGGAGGATGGCATTTTGGGCCCATTGGATAAAGTAATGTTCTTAATAAAACTCCATTTGTCAGCAGTAGTGCAGTAGTGAGTTTCACAACAGCCTCATCCAACGAAAAAGCTTGAGAAGGGCATGGTGGCACAGGCCTGTAGTCCCAGTACTGGGGAGGCTGAGACAGGAGGACCACAGGTTTGTGGCCAGCCTCTGCAACTTGGAGTAGGCCCTCGCCAACTCAGTGAGACCCTGATTTAATATAAAAAATAAAAGGGCTGAGGGTGTACCCCAGAGATAAGATGCCCCTGGGTTAAATCCCCAATACCACAAAAAGGAAAAGGTCTTTTAATATTTTCCATAGAATTGATGATTTTTTTATGTTCTCAAAACAGTTGTTACTAACAGTAGATATTCAAGTTGACACGATTTCACCTCCTTGATACGTTAATGTGGCAGAGGTTTGTTTATTTGTTCCACTGCTAGAAAAGAAGTACAACAGTGGAGACCCTATTTTGGATGTCATTTTCTTACTTTTGAGCAAAATAACAGTTTGCCCCAATTAATCTTCTACTTCAGTACAAAGAGCTTTTGAAAACAATGGTATAGCCGGGCGTGGTGGCGCACGCTTGTAATCCCTGCGCTTAGGAGGCGGAGACAGGAGGATCGCTCTGGTTCAGAGCCAGCCTTGCTGGCTTAAGAGACCCGTTTCCACATAAAAAAGTTAAAAAATAGGTCTGGGAGTGTAGCCCGTGGGAGTGTAGCCCGGAGGTAGAAGGGCTTCCAGGAACCCCAGTACCACCAAAAAAAAAAAAAAAAAAAAGAGAGAGAGAGAGAAAGAAAGAAAGAAAACAATGGTATACCATAATATATATTTAGTGATAATTTATTGGTATTTTATTCATAGTAAGATACGTCAGTGTATTTCCCTTATTTTTCTTATTTTGCATTTATTAGTGTTTTAAACACTATTAAGAAGCTATTGCAACAGCAAATAATCTCAGGATTTTCTAAGAGCTATATAATCTTTACCTCATTTACCATAGTATTTTGAAATATAAGCCTTCCTTCGTTTATGTATTTACAGTATAGAAATAACTGGGTTGGTAAAAGAACACTAGAAGTTGGGTCAGAAAACCTAAGTAAATCCCAGGTATGGTGGTTCTCACCTGTAATCCCAGGACTTGGGAGGCTGAGACAGGAGAATCACAGGGTTGAAGCTAGCCTCAGCAGCTTAGTGAGACCCTTTTTGCAAGTAGAAAATATGGTTGGGGTATAGCCTTGAGGTAGAATATCCCTGAGTTCAATCCCCAGCACCACAAAAATAAAAATAAATTAAAAAAAAGAAAACCTAAGGGGAAGTCCTATGGCTTGCTTATATTTTTAACTTCTCTTTTTCAGAATTGTGATAACTAAATGAATTTATTGATTTCAGTTCCTAGATTTAGATTTATCAATAACTATAATTTTTTATAAATGACTATACAAATATTTTTTAAAAGTAGAATATCATAACCGGGCATGGTGGTGCATGCTTGTAATTCCAGTACTTGGAAGGCTGAGACAGGAGGATCGTGTTCACAGCTAGCCTCAGCTACTTAGTGTGGCCCTTTGCAACTCAGTGAGACCCTGTTTCAAAATAAAGAATTAAAAAAAATAAGGCTGGGGCATAGCTCAGAGGTACAATGCCCCTGGGTTCCAACCCCAGTACTGCCTCTGCCAAAAAAGTAAAATATCTGTCCAGAAGTTTTCAGAAAAAATAACTAAAAGAACACTGGGAAATTATTTCATCTGTCCAAATATATGTAGAAGTAAGGCCCTATTGTGGACTCATTGTACAGATTGGATATAAGAGTATAAACCTTTTCTTTTTTTATTTGTGTTACTGGGGATTGAATTCAGGGATTCTACCTTCAAGCTATACTCCCAGTCCTATTTTATTATTTTTATTTTGAAACAGGGTCTCACTAAGTTGCGGAGGGCCTCACTAAGTAGCTGAGGCTGGCTGCGAACTTGGAATCCTCCTCCAAAGTATACAGCCTCCCAAGTATTGAAATTACAAGTGTGCACTTCCATGCCTGATCTAAACCTAACTTTTTTTTTGGGAGGGGGGCACTGAGAATGGAACCCAGGAGCATTCTTTATCCAAGCTACACCCTCGGCCCTGTTTTTTATTCTTTATTTTGAAACAGGGTCTAACTGAATTGCAAAGGGCCTCACTAAGTAACTGAGGCTGGCTACAAACCAGGATCCTCCTTTTTCAGCCTCCTAAATGCTGGGATTACAAGTATGTGCCACCTCGACCAGCTTATACCTAATTTTTAATGTGATCAAATTTACTAATTTTTTTTATTTGTGTCTTGGATCTCAGTAATTCAAGAGAAACGCTTTTCCAATTTTGAGAGTCTTTTAAGAAATTATTTCTTTTTTTTTTTTAGTTTTATGGGTTCATTGTCTTCAATTATATTTTTTAACTCTAATGAATTTATGCTTCTCTTATAAGCACTGAATTTTATATTTCTTTTTCCAGTCTGGTATTCATTTATTGCAGCTATTTCAATGTTTAAGGAAATTGAATATAGGTAATTCTTTAATTGCAGAGAAAATTGGATGTGTCCTTTTCTTGAGCACTAGTTGTTTCCTTTGTTTTACTTAGGTTTCTGTTAGTCATGAGACAGAAAAAGATCTATTGCATAAAAATCACAGGTTACAGGATGAAATCACCATGATAAGACTGGAAATAGATACAATAAAAAATCAGAACCAAGAAAAGGAAAAGAAATATCTTGAGGATGTTGAAATTGCGAATGAAAAAAATAATGACCTTCGAAAGACAATAAAGGAGAACGAGGAAACATTTACAAAAACAGTACTTCAGTATAATGGACAGCTTAGTGTTCTGACAGCTGAGAATACCATGCTCAATTCTAAACTGGAAAATGAAAGACAAACCAAGGAAAGACTGGAAACAGAAGTAGAGTCATACCGTTCTAGACTGGCTGCAGCTGTGCATGACTATGATGAAAGCCAGGCATCAAAAAGGGACCTGGACCTTGCTCTACAGAGAGCCCGAGATGATTGTGTTCGTTTACAGGACAAGATGAACAGCGATGTAGCCAGCCTAAAAGATAACAATGAGATTCTTTCTCAGCAGCTCTCTAAAGCAGAAAGAAAATGCAATAGCTTAGAAGTTGAGCTCCATCATACAAAAGATGCTCTTAGAGAAAAGACTTTGGTTTTAGAACAGGTACAAAGAGACCTAAGCCAAATGCAATGCCAAATGAAGGAGATTGAATACATGTATCAAAATGAGCAAGGTAAAGTTAATAAGTACATTGGAAAGCAGGAATCTTTAGAGGAGAGATTATCTCAACTACAAAGTGAAAATATATTGCTTCACCAGCAGTTGGATGATGCTCACTACAAAGTCGATAATAAAGAAAAGACAGTGATTAATATCCAAGACCAATTTCATGATATTGTAAAAAAACTTCAAACTGAGAGTGAGAAAAAAAGTATCATGCTGGAAGACAGAAATAAGGAGTTAATCAGTGAATGTAATTATTTAAGAGAAAGACTGTATCAATATGAAAGTGATAAAACAGAGAGAGAAGTAAGTATCAAGAGTGATGTATCTTTCAAACTTCCTAAAGGAAAATTCAGAGTATTCATTATGTGTGTAAATGTTTAATAGTTGAATATAAAAATGCACAGATTATAAATGTATTTGCTATATCATCTCAGAAGCATGCTTTGTTTCTAGCAAATACTACATAGACCTGATTCTCAACACAAAGAAATGATCCACATTTGCAGTATTGAATGTACCAATTACCCTGACCTGTCATTACACATTGTATACATGTTTTGGTGGTACTGGGGTTCCTGGAAACCCTTCTACCTCCGGGATATACTCCCAGACCTATTTTTTTAATATATTTTTATTTGGAAATAGGTTCTCCTAAGCCAGCAAGACTGGCTTCAAACCTGTATGATCCTCCTGTCTCGCCTCCCAAGCACAGGGACTACAAGCGTGCGCCACCACGCCTGGCTGTATACATGTTTTGAAATATCATACTAGACCTTGTAAATATATATAATTATTATGTGTCAATTACAATTTTTTTTTTTTTTTTTTTTTTTTGGTGGTACGACGGGTGGAACTCAGGGGCTTTTCTACCTCCAGGCTATACTCCCAGACCTATTTTACACTTTATTTGGAAACAGGGTCTCACTAAGTTGCTGAGAGCATCACTCAGTAGCTGAGGCTGGCTTTGAACCTATGTGATCCTCCTGTCTCAGCCTCCTAATCGTTGGGATTACAAGCGTGCGCCACCACACCCGACTCAATTACAGGGTTTTTTTTTTTTTTTTTGCAGGTCTGGGGATGGAACCCAGGGGCATTTGACCTCCAAGCTACACCCCTTCCCCTATTTTTTATTCTTTTTTTTTATATACTTTTTAAAATTTGGAAACAGGGACTCTTAAGCCAGCAAGGCTGGCTTCAAACCTGCACGATCCTCCTGTCTCTGCCTCCCAAGCACAGGGATTACAAGCGTGCGCCACCACACCCGGCTCCTATTTTTTATTCTTCATTTTGAAACAGGGTCTCACTAAGGTGCTGAAGGCTTCACTAAGTTGCTGAGGCTGTCCGCGAATCGCGATCCTCCAGTCTCAGCCTTTCGAAATGCTGGGATTGACAAGCATGCGCCACCATGTCTGGCTCAATTACAATTTTTTAAAAAGATTCAGGGTTACATAAAACTGAATTTGAAATTCAAAAAAAGGGAAACAATTGAGTTAGACCTGAGTGATGCTTTACTTTGAGTAAAGATATTGTATTACCTATGAAATTTTAAGAGGCTAAATTTTAAATCAAATATATACTGATATTAGTAGTTTAGTCTTTTGTGTGTGTATATATGGTACTGGTGATTGAACCAGGGTCGTTTTACCTCTGAGTTACATCCTCAGCCATTTATTTATTTATTTATTTATTTATTTATTTATTTATTTATTTATTTATTTATTTCCAGTACTGAGGATGGAGCTCCCAACTACATCCCCAGCTCTATTTTTTTTATTCCTTTTTTTCTTTTACTTTATTTTGAAACAGTGTCTTCGTGAGTTGCAAAGGGCTTCACTAAGTAGCTGAGGCTGTCTGCAAACTGATCCTCCAAACTGATCCTTAGCCTCTCAAATGCTGAAATTATAAGCATGTGCCACCATGTCAGCTTTTTTTTTTTTTTTTTTTTTTTGAAATACAGAAATACAGTCTTGCTGGATTGCTGAGAGTCTCACTACATGATCTAAGTTTCTAAGGAACTTTTTTTAGTTGCTGAAGCTGTCCTTGAACCTGCAATCTTCCTGTCTCAGCCTCCCAAGTACTGGGATTATAGATGTGTGCTACCAGGTACAGCTTTAATTTAGTCTTATACTGCTGAAATAATTTTCTTTCTGATGGTAATAGTTGAACCTAAGACCTTAAGCATGCTAAGCACACATACTACCACAGAGCTACAACCCCTACCCTGATCTCTAATAATTTTAATGTGTTTATGGGGGGGGGGTTGTTTCTTTTTTTTTTTTTTTAGTTTTTTGGTGGTACTGGGGTTCCTGGAAACCCTTCTACCTCCAGCTACATTCCCAGGCCTATTTTTTATATTTTTATTTGGAAATAGGGTTTCTTAAGCCAGTGAGGAACCTGTGTGATCCTCCTGTCTCCACCTCCCAAGCATGGGGATTACAAGCATGCGCCACCATACCTGGCTTATGTTACCATATAGTAAGACCATGATAAAGCAGATAAATAGAAATGTTTATACCTAAAGTGAATATTTTAAAATTAAGCTTACATTAAGTAGGTTAATCTGGCAGTTCATTTTAAATTTCCCAGATGAACTGAAATATAGGTGCTGTTTTTTAAAAATTTTCTCCTTACATATTTCTAGGTGACATAATTTAATTCATGTTCATTTGAATTAAACATGAAAATATTTTCTTCAAAATTACATATTATGACCTCTCAACTTTTTATAGGCATCTACCATTTATTAACTCAGAATTTGGAACAAAGTTATTTTCAGCAGAACTATAGTAAATTTAATCTTCCCACTGGTATTTATAATTTATTTAACACTTTCACAAATATCTTACTCATTCTTTTCCTTTTGAAGCTCAATTACTATCATCAAAGTAAAGGACATAACTTTGTCCAGTACAAAGATAATTGTAGCTTTTTGTGATTCATTAATTTGTCATTGATTCTCCATTTTCAGACTAAGGAGAAGGCAGGATTCATACACCAGGAACAGAGTGAGTAGGGAGGATAGTTGCAGGAGCTGAGGGTAAAGGAGAGAGGTAGAGACCAGGTAACCTAGGACCTCTCTGTTATTCTGAGATAGGAACATGTTGGAAGGGTTCGGGTGGAGGATTGGATGTGTGAGGAACTCTAAAGTTAATTTGAGACTCTAATAACAAAGAGGGAAAATGTCCCACTAGGTAAAACTTACCACTACCATTCCCACTCACATACCCATTTCTTTTTGAGAATGCAGTAGGTTGTTAAACATTGCAGCTTCAGCATGGGAGCAGTAGATTAAAGGGCCAAATCTATTGTCTAATATAGCAGTGCTTGCTGGGCGTGGTGGTGCACGCTTGTAATCCCAAGCATTCGTGAGGCTGAGATCGTTGGATTGCAGTTTGCGGACAGCCTCAGCTACTTAGGCCCTTTGCAACTCAGTGAAACCCTGTTTCAAAATAAAGAATAAAGCCGGGTGTGGTGACACATGCTTGTAATCCCCGCGCTTGGGAGACAGAGACAGGAGGATCGCGCAGGTTCGAAGCCAGTCACGCTGGCTTAAGAGACCCTGTTTCCAAATAAAAATAATATAAAATAGGTCTTGGAGTGTAGCCCGGAGGTAGAAGGGTTTCCAGGAACCCCAGTACCACCAAAAAATAAAAATAAAATAAAGAATAAAAAATAGGGCAGGGGGTGTAGCTCAGAGGTCAAATGCCCCTGGGTTCCATCCCCAGACCTACCCAAAAAAAAAAAAAAAAATAGATCTGGGCGTATAGCCTAAAGGTGGAAAAGCCCCTGGGTTCCACCCCCAGTACCACACTAAATAAAAATAAATAAATAAATAAATAAATAAATAAATAAATAATGTAGCAGTGCTTGGACAGGAAGACAGTATCTTCTTTGTCCTTAACTGAACTCAATAATAATTAAGAGTATATATACCTAAGGAAAAGAAAAAAGAAGATGAAGTAACTCATGTATGTGGTGGTATTTTCATAATGTATACAAGAGTTACATGTTATTAACAGCTTAATAAGGTGATTTATAAAACCAGTAATGAAAATATCTTGTCAGGTCGTTATGAGAAAACTTCAACAAGAACTGGCCGATACCCTGAAAAAACAATCTATGTCAGAGGCTTCACTAGAAGTTTCATCACGTTATCGCATTAGTTTAGAAGATGAGACACAGGATTTAAAGAAGAAACTGGGTGAAATCACAAGTCAAGTACGTATCAAACTGAGTACATCAGCAGTTAATCTATAGCTATTTAATATCAAGTATTTGGGGATATTAATTTCAGTGGACAGTTTTATATTGTCATTTTAACTAATTTTAATATCTTTATAATACACTTATTTCTTAAACTCATTCTTATAATTTCATATATCTTTCCTTAAAGATAAGGTAAAAATATTTACTCTTAGGAAAGTTGAGAATTACATCATTCCTCAGAAAAGTTGAATTTTTTCATGTTAAAAAAAGTATTTTTTAGTGATTTTTTCCTCTTTTTTTTTTTTTTTTTTTTTTTTTTTTTTTTTTTGGTACTGGAAATTGAACCCAGGAGCATTTTACTTCTGAGCTACACCCCCAGTTCTGTTTTATTTTTATTTTGAAACAGGATCTTACTAAGTTGCTAAGAGCCTTGCTAAGTTACTGAGGCTGGCCATGATCCTCCTGTCTCAACCTCCCAATTACTAGGATTACAGGCATAAGCCACTACATCTGGCCTTACCACATCTGGCATTTTATTGCTATTTCTATTGCCATGGTATGGTGTAGGGCAGATTAAAATGTTTAATGGAGCCGGGCGTGGTGGTGCACACTTGTAATCCCGCGCTTGGAAGGCAGAGACAGGAGGATCGCGCAGGTTCGAAGCCAGCCATGCACGCTGGCTTAGGAGACCCTATTTCCAAATAAAAATGTAAAAATAGGTCCAGAGTGTAGCCTGAAGGTAGAAGGGCTTCCAGAAACCCTAGTACCACCAAAAAAAAAAAAAAAAAAAAAATGTTTAATGGAATGTACCAGAAACTTACCTTCTTTTCTTTATCTTTTTTTCTTTATGTATGTGTGGCGGAGGGAGAAGATTTTGGGAATTGAACCCAGGGATGTACTACCTCTGAGTTATATCCCCAACTTTTTAAATTTTTTAAATTTTTATATTTTGGTAGTACTGAGTCCAGGGGATTGAACCCAGGGGCATTCTACCTTCAAGCTATACCCTAGTCCTATCTATCTATCTATTTATTTATTTATTTATTTACTTATTTATTTATTTATTTATTTATTATTGTGGTCCTGGGAATGGAACCCAGGGGCATTCTACCTCTGAGCCACACCCACAGCCCTATTTTTTATTCTTTCTTTTGAAACAGGATCTCACTGAGTTGCAAAGGGCCTCACTGTATAGAGTAGCTGAAGCTGTCCTTGAATCTTGATACTGCTGTCTCAGCCTCGCAAATGCTGGGATTACAGGCGTGTGCCACCATGTCTGGCATTATTTTATTTTTTATTTTGAAACAGGGTGTCACTAAGTAGCAGAGGGCCTCACTAAGTAGATGAGGCTGTCCTCGAACCTGTGATCTTACCATTTTAGCCTCCCAAGTACTGGGATTTCAAGCATGCGCCACCATTCCCGGTTACCCCCAGCTCTATTTAATATTTTATTTGAAAACAGGGTCTCGCTAATTTACCAGGCACTGGTTTTTTTATTTGATTCTGTTTTATTATTAAATTATTTTCCTTAAGGAAATAATGTATGTGAATTTTTATTTTATGTGATACATCATGAGTTGTTCTTTCATAGCTTCATCTGTGCTTTCTATAATTTTTTGAATTATATTTGTACTGGTCTTGATTTTTTTTTTACAAATTAACTTTATAAGTTCCTTGTGCCTGTATCTGACAAATAATGATAATCCAAGATAGCAAGTAAATCGACTTTTTAGCAATTCTATTTACTTATATGTATAGGAACACATTCTGAATGAATCTGAGTTTATATTACCATTATTTAGCACAATGCCAGGCGCTGGTCTTGAACCTGCACTCCTTTTGTCTCAGCCTCCCAATGACTTAGATTACAGACTTACACCTTTACTCCTGGCTGAAGATTGTCTTACTTTTTACCTTTACTTTCATGAATAGATACAAAATCGGTGTATATTTATTTCATGATTTCAAGATAACTTTCATAGAAAGGCCATTATACTTCTCCCCAAAATGCAATTGTTTTAGATTAATTTAAAAACTATTCGGTAATTTAGGCAGTTTCTTCATATTTATTTCATTTTAGCACTTTCAAAGCATAAAATACTCAGATACTATATAGAATATATATCCAAAATACAGAAATAAGAAAATTATGTAGATTTTGCCATTGGATATTTTTGTGTGTGTGTGCATTGTACTGGAGTTTGAACCCAGGGGTACTCTACCACTAAACAACACCCCCAGCTCTTTTTAATTATTTTAGTTTTGTTGTTTTGGTACTAGAGGTTGAACCCAGAGGCATTCTACCTCTGACCTACATATACAGCCCTATTTTATTTTTTATTTGGAAACAGAGCCTTGCTAAGTTCCTAAGGAACCTTGCTTAGTTGCTGAGGTCAACCTTGAACCTGTGATCCTCCTGTCTTAGCCTCCCAAGTACTGGGATTACAGGCCTGTGCCACTGCACCCAGCTGCCATTGGATTTTTAACAACATTTTTGAGATATACTGGAAAAACCATACAGTTTAATCATTTAAAGATATAAAATTCAAGCCGAGCATGGTGGCGCACACTTGTAATCTCAGTACTTGGGAGGCTAAGACAGGAGGATTGCACAGGTTCGAAGCCAGCCTCAGCTACTTAGTGAGGCTCTCAGCAACTTAGTGAGACCCTGTTTCCAAATAAAATATAAAATAGCTCTGGGAGTGTAGTCTTGAGGATAAAAAGCCCCTGGGTTCCATCCAGAACCTAAAATATATATATATATATATATATATATATATATATATATATATATATATATATATATATATATATCAGCATCTCTTAGTATATTCAGAGTTGTATAACCATTGCTATAATCAATTTTAGAATATTTTCATCATGCAAAGAAATCCTAAAACCCTTAGCTGTCACCCCACCCCAATCCATCCATCTTCCTCAGCCCTAGGAAACCCTTAATTTATACCTTTTGTTTTCATTTTCCCTCATCAGGACATTTCATATAATAGAGTCATATTTAGTCCCTTTTGATTGGCTTAGCATAATGTTTTCAGGGTTCATCTGTGCTGTAGCAAATACTAGTACTTTATTTCTGCTGTTGAGTAGTATTTTACTATACAGCTATAGCACTTATCCACTTCTCAGTAATAGACCTTAGGTTGCTTCTGCTTTGAGGCTATCAGTAATAATGTTGCTGTTACCATTTCTTATGTGGACAAGTTCTTATGTGGACATGTTTATATTCTTCTACTATTGGATAGTATCCCCTGCATTAAGTGGGCTATTTTCACCATTTCTCTGCCTTCCCTCATGCTGTCCTTTCTGTCTTCAATTTTAGTCAGTTGGCCTCATTTATTCAGAACTGACTCATAATTTTCTCTCTTTTGTGAAGCTTTCTGACCTTACTCTTTTCAGCACTTGTCTGTATGTAACTGTATAGCCCTTAATTTTACATTGCACTTAATTGGAAGAGCAGTTAATCATATATACATATATATCTAAGCAGGGAATGATAATTGATATGCCTGTTACCTATTCTTGAATAAATTGAAAGTATTTTTACTTTAAAAATTATTAGCTGTCGGAGCCTTCCATGAGGCAAGGCCACTATTGCGGCCTCTGAGGCCGGGATTGGAGCCTGCTGAGTGGTTAGGCAGGTGCTGGGGCTGGTGAGGCCGGGATCGGAGCCTGCCGTGAGGCAAGGCTGGTGCTGGGGCCTCCGAGGCCGAGATCGGAGACTGCCGAGGGGTTAGGCCAGTGCTGGGGCCAACGGCCGGCATCGGAGCCTTCCGTGAGGCAAGGCTGGTTCTGGGGCCTCCGAGGCCGGGATCAGAGCCTGCTTGAGGGGTTCGGCTGGTGGCGGGGCCACTAGCCGGCATCGGAGCCTTCCATGAGGCAAGGCCGCTATTGAGGCCTCTGAGGCTGGGATCGGAGCCCGCCGTGAGGCAAGGCCGGTGCTGGGCCCTCCGAGGCTGGGATCGAAGTCTGCCGAGGGGTTAGGCTGGTCCTGGGTCAACGGCCGGCATCGGAGCCTTCCATGAAACAAGGCCGTTATTGAGGCCTCCGAGGCCGGGATCGGAGCCTGCCGAGGGGTTAGGCCGGTGCTGGGGCCAGCGAGGCCAGGCTCGGAGCCTGCCGAGGGGTTAGGCCGGTGCTGGGGCCAGCGAGGGTGGGATCGGAGCCTGCCGTGAGGCAAGACCGTCGTTGAGGCCTCCGAAGCCGGGATCGGAGCCTGCCGTGAGACAAGGCCGGTGTTGGGGCCTCAGAAGCCAGGATCAGAGCCTGCTGAGAGGTTAGGCCGGTGCCGGGGCCACTGGCCGGCATCAGAGCCTTCTGTGAGGCAAGGCCGCTACCTAGGCCTCCGAGGCCTGGATTGGATCTTGCCGAGGGGTTAGGCCGATGCCAGGGCCATCGGCTAACATCGGAGCCTGCTGTGAGGAAGGCCGGAGCTGGGGCCTCTGAGGCCGGGATTGGAGCCAGCTGAGGGGTTAGGCCGGTGTAGGAGCCAGTGAGGCCAGAACCGGAGCCTCCCATGAGGCAAGGCTGCTGCTTGAGCTAGAGAGGTCTGGATCAGTCCACCAGGTAGCCAGGCCACAACTGGGGCCATCAAGAGTGGGATTGGTATTTGCAACACGGCATGCACAGAGAAATATCGCAGAAAATTAAAACCAGATGCTTCCCCTAATCAGCAATAACTAGGAGGAAAGGAGCAACAGGAAGTGGTCGAGCTATAGAAAGGGCCCTCTAGTGAAGCAATTAAGGTGATCAACCAGAAGGGATGGAATAGGGGAGGATGGAGCCTCTTTAAAACGCAGGAGGTACATAAACATATGTATCAAAGTTAATCACCAAACAAGCATGGGATCGAGGGAGGGAGAGGGAATGGGATGGGGACTGGATGAGGGCTAATTGGATGATGTGTGCTTGTATATCCTCTCAAGTCTTATATTCTAATGTGATGTATGATTTCAATGCACCAATAAAAATAAATTTTAAAAAATAATAAAAATAAAAATTATTAGCTGGAGCCGGGCATGGGGTATATGCTTGTAATACCAGCATTTGGAAGGCTGAGACAGGAGGGTCTGGGTTCGCAGACACCCTCAGCTACTTAGTGAGGTCCTTTGCAATTCATTGAGACCCTGTTTCAAAATAAAGAATAAAAATAGGCCTGGGTATATAGCTGGGGTTCCATCCCCAGTATTGAAGAAAAAAAAAGTCATTAGCTATAACTATAACCATACTAATTATTTTTCTTTGCGGCATTGACATAAATCTTTTTGTTCAAAATATATTTTAAGGAATTAAAATGGAAAGCACTTTTTTTTTTGGGGGGGTGGTACTGCGGTTCCCTTCTACCTCCAGGCTACACTCCCAGACCTGTTTTGTTTTGTTTTGTTTTTTTTAAACAGGGTCTCTTAAGCAGGCACAACTGGCTTTGAACCAGCGTGATTCTTCTGTCTCCGCCTCCCAAGCACAGGGATTACAAGCGTGCGCCACCTCGCTTGTAATTATAGACTTAACAGCACTTTATCACCTGAAAAGCTATGGCTACAGCTTAAATGAAATGCCATACTATTACTGGAGTCCTAGGCTAGATCCTAGACTTCAGGGGTTCCAACAAGCAGATTAGGCCACTTGTCCCAAAAGAATAAATAGGTGAAGTTGATGTTTGAAACAAAAGAAATTTAAGTTCAGTGTGTCACAGTGTCTTCAAGTGTCAGTCTTAGGATCTATATAGATGGGGAAAGAACAAAGGCAGAAGTTGAGAGTTTGCAAAGCACACAGTCTCCTCAGTGGCAGGAAGTATTTCTAGAGGGGAACCTCCATTTGGTATATGGGAGTTGCAGCTGCAGGATGTTTATCAGTCCAGTGATTCTAGAATTTAAGACAAACTGAGGGAAAAGGCAACTTTGAGAAAGGAATGTCAGAAAGAGACAAAATGATGTCAGTTGGGTTAATAATTGAGTCTTACCTTCTGTTGCCACTGTCAAGTCTCCATTCCATTTCTATAGAAACAGGCAGCCATCATTTCTTCTACTACTTCCTGCTGACAAGGCGTGACTTGGGAATCTTAGAATGGAAAACTTTGATGGTATGAGAAAACTTTGTTTCTCTCTCTTTTTTTTTTCTGGTAAGTTAGTAGAACGTTACTGGTTAGTATGGATAACATGAGAATCAGTGTTGCAGTAAGATAAACAAAACCTAAAGGGAATAAGCAGAAGGGAAATGACAGGACTTGAGTATCAGGTATTTTCGTGCAGACAGAAGTGATTTAGCCAATTACTAAAAGGTTCTGTTGTCAATGTCGTTGCCCCATTGCTGTGGACAATGTGTTTTTCTAATTCCTTCATAACAACAGTCATGTGTTTGTTGTTTTATTTTGTTTTTTGTTATTGTTGTTTTGTTTGTGTGTGGTACTGGGGATTGAACCCAGGACCATTCTACTGCTGAACTACACACCCTTCAACCTATTATTTTTTTACTTGTAAACAGGATCTTACTAAGTTGCTGACAGCCTCAGTAAGTTGCTGAGGCTAGTTGAGAACTTGTGATCCTCCTATCTTAGCCTCCCAAGTACTGGAATTACAAGTGTGCACCACTCTGCCCACCTCAGTCATGTTTTTTAAATATTTGGGACTGTAAACACAGCATTCTAGAGAGTGAGTGAGTGAGTGTGTGTGTGTGTGTGTGTGTGTGTGTGTGTGTGTGTGTGTGTGTTTTACTGGGAACTGAACTGAATCAGAAACATTCTACCTCCAAGCTACACTCCTATCTCTTTTTATTTTTTGTTTTGAAACAAGGTCTCACTAATTTTTCATGGACAGTCCTAGGCCAGATCCTAGGACTGTCCTCTAACCTGTGCCTGTGATCCTCCTGTCTCAGCCTTGCCAAGTATAGGCATTTGCCACCTGATTAAAAGTAGCTGCTGTGCTCAACGAGAGAGCTTCCACGTATAATTCTTTTTTTTTTTCTTTTTTTTGCGGTACTGGGAATGGAACTTAAAGGCATTCTACCTCCAAACTACTCCCCTAGCCCTATTTTTTATTCTTTATTTTGAAACAAGGTCTCACTCATTTGCAAAGGGCTTCATTAAGTATCTGAGGCTATCCACGACCTGCTATCCTCCTGTCTCAGTTTTTCAAATGCTGGGATTACAAGAATGCACCACCACACCCAGCTGCCACCTATAATTCTATATCAACAAGTGTAACTAAAGGATAAAACTAGCAGAAAGCTCTTTTGGTATGAAGTCTAGCTTTAATAACATCTGTTATGCAGAACTGCTGACAGATGGAAAATAATTTGTCCTGGGATATGTGAGTATCCCCAAGTGTATTACCCAATCCACTTATAAGGCAGGTAGGGATGCTCAGGATTTGCACAAGTCCAGAGACATTACCATGGCATAAAATATGCTCCTATTTTTATTTTTTATTTTTCATTTTATTTATGTATATGGGTTGGTACAGGAGATAGAACCTAGGTACATTCTACCTATGAACTACACCCTCAGCCCTATCTTGTTTTTTATTTTGAAATAGGGTCTCACTAAGTTGCTGAGGGCCTTGCTAAGTTGCTGAAACTGTTCTCAAACCTGTGATCCTCCTGTTTCAGCCTTCCAAGTACTGAATGGAGTTACAGGCATGCACCACCATGCCCATCATTCTTTTTTTTATCTATGTATTTATTTCTTTAGTAGTGGAGATTGAATCCAGAGGCATTCTACCTCTGAGCTACACTCCTAGTCCTATTTTATTTTTATTTTGAAACAAGAGTCTCACTAGGATGATGACAGCCTTGCCACTTATTGAGGGTGTCCTCAAACCTACGATACTTTTGTGTCAATCTCCCAAGTACTAGGATTACAGGCCTGTGCCACCACGCAGGAGAGCCATACAGATTCACAGTGATAATTATATTACCCATTTGAGGAGTTCAACCCAATATACAGTAACCCCTCGGGATTCATCTACTTTTTGATGCCTGTGGCAGTCAGCCTATCTAATTTAACTTATTCTGCAGCTAGTTATCTGGCTCCATCATGTACTATAAAGTGCTCAATCATACCCATGTTGTTCTGTTTCTGCCCTACTTGAGAACATCTGACAGGTCTCCTGTTTTGAGGAGAGGAGAAGGCACGTTCCATCAGGTAGTGGAAAAATGCACTCTCCTGGGTTCCTGAGACAATTAGAGAATTTCTGCCAGCCAGTCAGATTAACTGCCTGAATTTCCCATAGCAGTCCACTCATGGCTGAGAGAGGAAGCTCTCAATATACCCATCAATCAGCCTGATAATGGACCTCAGAAACTGATACCCCAGTCTGTAAATAGGTTGGTTATTTGGAGTTAGGAAGAGAGAGAGAAAGTAAAGAGTAACAGTACTATAATTCATAATTGCTTAAGATGTGTAGACTGAGCCTTGTCTCTTGAAGAGATATTTAAAGTTCTTTAGAGGAGTTGCTGTCCACCCAAGTGACAATGGATCCTGGCATGGGGAGTGTCATTTTCTGTTGGTACGCTTCAATTCGGGTGTGGCAAATCCATGGCCTAACACCTGCAACTTTGAGAGAAGTATGAGTGGGTGGGAGTACATTATAAAGGCCTCTCCATTTTTTCTATGAATTGATTCTTGGGTCTCTGATTCTTCTAGGTCTTTAACAGAACTTAGTCTCCAGGTTGGACAGGGTACAGTAGGTCATCAGGATAGGGTATTGTTTTAGAGGTTAGAATTTGGGACAGTATGTTTAATGGTATTTTCATATTTTAGATGTTGAAAAACAGTCCCTATAGAGGTCTAAAAAGGTCTGCCATATATAATTGCATAAAGGCTCAGTTGTAGGTTACTTCTAGGGGCCACCCTCATGTGGAAGAGGACAATAGGCAATACCTTTTCTCATGTTCTGTTAGTATTATTTTGGCCAGAGCTTTTTTTTTTTTTTTTTTTTTTTTCAGGACTGGGGATAGAACCCAGAGGCATTTGACCTCCAAGCTACACCCCCTGCCCAATTTTTTTATTCTTTATTTTGAAACAGGGTCTCACTGAGTTGCAGAGGGCCTCACTAAGAAGCTGAGGCTGTCTGCGAACCGCGATCCTCCAGTCTCAGCCTCCCGAATGCTGGGATTACAAGCATGCGTCACCACACCCGGCTGGCCAGAGCATTTTTATTGGAGTATGATTCATTTTTGCGTCTCATCTGTCCGCTTTGGTCTCCATGCAGTATGCAGTGTCTAGTGAATATCTAAATCTCCACTCACCTGCTGTGTTACTTTTGAGACAAAGTCAGGGCTGTTATCATTCGGTATGGAGTCCAGTGTGCTATATCTGGGAATAATGTCTTTTAGTAAATCTTAGCCACTTTTGAGGCTTTTCTGTTTTTGTGTCATATATCTTGACCTAATTGGAGAAAGCAGCAACAAAAACTAGCACATACTGGAAGTTTCTAGCAGCTCTTCATATCTGGGTAAAATTTTCCAGCCAATCTGAAAAGGGATAGGGCCCATTTACTGTGCCCCTGAGCTATAGGCAGCTTTCCTTCAGGAGTTGCTTTAGGCCAAGAGTTGGCATCTTTGGGTCACATCTTTTATTGTCTGGCATAACCCAGAACCTCTGAGGGATGATTTAATACATTCAGTTAATGTTGTTTTGCTCAGAGTGAAGTATTCTTTTTTTTTTTTTTGCTTTTTTTTATTTATTTATTTTTTATTTTTATTTTTTATTGGTGCACTGTATTCATACATCATAGTGGGATACAAACTTTTGTAGACATACATGCACACATCACCCAGTCAGCCCCGACCCGATCCCCACCCCATTCTCTCCCCATTCCTCCTTCCCATGCTTGGCTTAGTGGTTGACATCTAGTATTATAGCAATTTATCCAAAATTAAAAATGATAATCTCAAATAACAGTTTCATTTGTCTGATACCAAGCTTTTGATGACTTAAAGATAACATTTCAATATTTCTTTTTGCTTTCTTTCTTACCAGAGAATATTTTTTTTCTATTTTTTTAGGTGAAACTATCATATATTTATATATTTATTTTTCAGAAAAAAATCTATCCTAATATGGAATATGGATTCTAGATACCCAAAACGATCTTGAAAAAGAACAAAGCTAGAAGATATATATTTTCTGATTTCAAACCATATAAAGCTACAATAATTGAAACAGTGTAGTACTGTTCTAAAGGCAGATATATAAACCATTGGAGTTAAATACAAGCCTAGCGCTAAATTCTTCCCTATATTGTCAAGTTTTTTTTGTTTTTGTTTTTGTTTTTTGACCCTTGACTGTCAATGTCTTACTTGCTTTTAAGTTTCATCTGTGGAAATTCATTGAGTCCTAGGTGGATTGCCAGTACAAATGTTTTGATTGTATATCTGCCTTATCTGGGGGTATCAGTATTTTGAGACCACTTTATTATGTTTTCTGCTTGAAGTTTTGGATCTATCTAGTATGCATATCTACTAGAATTTTTATATTTAGATTTTTGGTGCAATATAATTATAGTTATACATTATTATGAGATTCAAAGGGATACATTCACAAATACACACAACACTTCTTGATGTGTTTCCCTCCTAACATCATCCTGCTGTCTTCCTTCTCCTTTCCTGTACATTCTCTATTAAGGTTATTAGTGATACCTTCATATGTGAACCTAATATTATTTTGACTATTTTCTTCCTTAAGCCTCCATTTACTTCTCTTTTCCTCTATCCTCTCACCTATTTCTTTTATTTTTTTTATTGATGCACTGTATTCATACATCATAGTGGGATACAAACTATTGTAAACATACATGCACACATTGCCCAGTCAGCCCCCACCCGATCCCCACCCCATTCTCTCCCCATCACTCCCTCCCATGCTTGGCTTAGTGGTTGACATCTAGTATTATAGCAATTTATCCAAAATTAAAAATGATAATCTCACCTAACAGTTTCATTGGTCTGATACCAAGCTTTTGATGACTTAAAGATAACATTTCAATATTTCTTTTTGCTTTCTTTCTTGCCAGAGAATATTTTTTTTAATTTTTTTTTACGTGAAACTATCATATATTTATATATTTATTTTTCAGGAAAAAAAATCTATCCTAATATGGAATATGGACTCTAGATACCCAAAACGATCTTGAAAAAAACAAAGCTAGAAGATATATATTTTCTGATTTCAAACCATATAAAGCTACAATAATTGAAACAGTGTAGTACTATTCTAAAGGCGGATATATAAACCATTGGAGTTAAATAAAAGCCTAGAGCTAAATTCTTCCCTATATTGTCAAGTTATTTTTGACAAGGTTTCCACGAACATTTAGTGGTGGAAATAATAATCTTTTAACTAAACATTGTTGAAAAATAATAATTAAATGGAAAAGAATAAAATTGGACCCTTACCTAATCCCATATACAAAATATTAACTCAAAATAGATAAAAGACCTAAATATAAATCTTTTTTTCAAACATTTTTTTTATTTTTTATTTTTTTACCATTAAACATTCCATTTAATTTTTCATTCTTACAAATATTTTTATAATTTTACATTAGCAATATTCTTAATTCTAACATTAAAACAGTCAAATCAAACTATATCATGGTGAAACTGGGGATATCCCTGAAGTAGGTGCCAGTCACCTTTTTTCTTTTTTTTTTTTGTTATGCAATTTATTTATTTATTTATTTATTTTTAATTTTTAATTGGTGCACTGTATTCATACATCATAGTGGGATACATACTTTTGTAGACATACATGCACACATTGCCCAGTCAGCCCCCACCCGATCCCCACCCCATTCTCTCCCTATCCCTCCCTCCCATGCTTGGCTTAGTAGTTGACATCTAGTATTATAGCAATTTATCAAAAATTAAAAATGATAATCTCACATAACAGTTTCATTTGTCTGATACCAAGCTTTTGATGACTTAAAGATAACATTTCAATATTTCTTTTTACTTTCTTTCTTACCAGAGAATCTATTTTTTTCTATTTTTTAGGTGAAACTATCATATATTTATATATTTATTTTTCAGGAAAAAAATCTATCCTAATATGGAATATGGACTCTAGGTACCCACAATGATCTTGAAAAAGAACAAAGCTAGAAGATGTATATTTTCTGATTTCAAACCATATAAAGCTACAATAATTGAAAAAGTGTAGTACTATTCTAAAGGCAGATATATAAACCATTGGAGTTAAATAAAAGCCTAGAGCTAAATTCTTCCCTATATTGTCAAGTTATTTTTGACAAGGTTTCCACGAACATTTGGTGGCGGAAAAAATAATCTTTTAACTAAATATTGTTGAAAAATAATAATTACATGGAAAAGAATAAAGTTGGACCCTTACCTAATCCCATATACAAATATTAACTCAAAATAGATAAAAGACCTAAATATAAATCTTAAGACTATAAACTTTTAGGAGAAAATCTGGGTCATAAAACCTCACAACATTGAAATTGGCAGTGATTTCTTGGTTATGATTTCAATGGCACAGGCAACAGAAGAGTATACAAACTCCCTAAAAAATAAAAAACATATTGTATATCCAAAGACAATGTAAACAGAGTTAACAGTTACTAATAGAATGGGATAAAATATTTCAAAATGCTATATCTGAAGGTATATTAATGTTCCAATTAGAAATCCTAAAAATTAACAACAATAAAGGCAAACAATACCCTTTAGAGATAGGTAAAAGACTAACATAAATAATGAATCTCCACAGATAACCAATCTTAGTTGTCTGTTGGATGGAAAAATCTTGTTTCTCTAGTTCTGATGCGTGTTACCTATTTCTTCTTTGTAGTTAATCTCTTTGAGTATTTTCTCTAGTGCTGGTTTTGAAGACATAAATTCCTTCAGTTTCTGTTTGTCATGGAAGCTTCTTATTTCTCCATCTAATTTGATAGAAAGTGTTGCTGGGTAGGAAATTTTTGGCTGGAAGTTGTTTTCTTTCAAAATTGGGAATATGTTACTCCAAGCCCTTCTGGCTCTCATAACTTGGTTTGGGAAGTCTGGAGTGATTCTAATTGGTTTGCCTCTGAATGTCACTTGGCCCTTTGTTTTTGTTGCCTTTAAGATTCTCTGCTTGGCTTCCACATTGGTCATTTTGACAATTATGTGGCGTGGGGATCCTCTTCTCCGATCCTGTCTAAAGGGAGTTCTATACGTTTCCTGGACCTGCGTATCGACCTCTTGCTCTATGTTTGGAAAATTTTCTGCTATTACTTCCTTGAAGAGATTGTTGATCCCTTTGGTTTCACTTTCTTTTCCCTCCTCTATTCCAATTATTCTTAGGCTAGCTCTCTTAAAATGGGCCCATATTTCTTCAATATCAGATTCCTGCTGTCGGATATTTTTTCCTAGATTAGAAACTATGCATTCATTTTTGGAATGATCATCTTCTAAGAGCGAGATTCTGTTCTCCATGTGTTCTAATCGGTTGTTTGTGCTTTGAATTGAGGCCTTTACTTCATTAATTGCATCCTTTATCTCTTTTTGGCTCTCTCTGAGTTCTTTTCGAAGCACCTCTATTATTTCTACAGTTATTTTCCTGATTTGATCTTCTAGAAATCTCTGATTTTCAGTTTTATCGGGTTCTGATGTTGTGGGGTTGTGAGCATTCATTGCTCCAGTATTATTCCTCTTTCCCATGATTTCGGAAGTTTGTGCCTTCTCTGGGTTCTTCCCTTGGGTCACTATGACTTCACTTAAGGTGCTCTGGATCTCGAGTCAGTAATATCTCAGACCCCACTACTCCTTTACTGGGTTGTATCACAGAGTCTCCGACCCAGAGAGTCGATAGAGGCTGCTTTAGACGGTGGGGGGTGCCAAGTTGCACATTCTCCTATGGTGTGATATCACTGCCACCACCCCTCTCCCACTGGGTCAAGTCCCAGTCAGTACAGTACTGGGATTTCTCCGCTGTGGCCCGCAATTTGACTCACTGTTCTTGAGTACGCAGATGTAGCTGTACTGAATTCGGTGAATTCGGTGCTGTTGCCGCCGGTGGCAATATGGCGCCGCTGCTACGCCCTCAGCTATGGGGCTGGCGTTTTTTTTTTCTTGGTTTTGATTTCCACTCTGAATCCCTGCAGCGTGTGCTGAGCTCAGCCACTGGGAGCTTTAGATACCCTGTGCGCCGAGAAATCCCGCCTGGCTGTTCCGCAGCGGCTCCCCTCAGCTTGCTGTGGCCGTCCCGTGAATTCGCCGGTGCCACCGGCAGTATGGTGCTGCTGCCGAGCCGCGTCCTCGGGCGTGAGGATCTTCTCTGTGGCTCTGTTCTCAGTCCGCTTTCTCTCTGGAGCCTGGTGATTTTTTTTGTTTCTCTGGTGATGTTGTTTTCTGGCTTTGAAAGGCGCTGATTTTGTGGTAATGGAGATTTGTTGTTAGCGGGGCTCTTAAGCCCCGCTTTTCTCGGTCGCCATCTTCCCGGAAGTCCTAAATATAAATCTTAAGACAATAAACTTTTAGGAGAAAATCTGGGTCATAAAACCTCACAACATTGAAATTGGCAGTGATTTCTTGGATATGATTTCAATGGCACAGGCAACAGAGAGTATACAAACTCCCTAAAAAATAAAAAACATATTGTATATCCAAAGACAATGTAAACAGAGTTAACAGTTACTAATAGAATGGGATAAAATATTTCAAAATGCTATATCTGAAGGTATATTAATGTTCCAATTAGAAATCCTAAAAATTAACAACAATAAAGGCAAACAATACCCTTTAGAGATAGGTAAAAGACTAACATAAATAATGAATCTCCACAGATAACCAATCTTAGTTGTCTGTTGGATGGAAAAATCTTGTTTCTCTAGTTCTGATGCGTGTTACCTATTTCTTCTTTGTAGTTAATCTCTTTGAGTATTTTCTCTAGTGCTGGTTTTGAAGACATAAATTCCTTCAGTTTCTGTTTGTCATGGAAGCTTCTTATTTCTCCATCTAATTTGATAGAAAGTTTTGCTGGGTAGGAAATTTTTTGGCTGGAAGTTGTTTTCTTTCAGAGTTTGGAATATGTTACTCCAAGCCCTTCTGGCTCTCATGACTTGGTTTGGGAAGATTGGAGTGATTCTAATTGGTTAGCCTCTGCATGTCACTTGGCCCTTTGTTTTTGTTGCCTTTAAGATTCTCTGCTTGGCTTCCACATTGATCATTTTGACAATTATGTGGCGTGGGGATCCTCTTCTCTGATCCTGTCTAAAGGGAGTTCTATACGTTTCCTGGACCTGTGTATCAACCTCTTGCTCTATGTTTGGAAAATTTTCTGCTATTACTTCCTTGAAGAGATTCTTGATCCCTTTTTTTCACTTTCTTTTCCCTCCTCTATTCCAGTTATTCTTAGGTTAGCTCTCTTAAAATGGGCCCATATTTCTTCAATGTCAGATCCCACTGTTGGATATTTTTTTCTAGATTAGAAACTATGCATTCATTTTTGGATTGATCATCTTCTAAGAGCGAGATTCTATTCTCCATGTGGTGTAATCGGTTGTTTGTGCTTTGAATTGAGACCTTTACTTCATTAATTGCATTCTTTATCTCTTTTTGGCTCTCTCTGAATTCTTTTTGAAACACCTCTATTATTTCTACAGTTATTTTCCTGATTTGATCTTCTAGAAATCTCTGATTTTCTGTTTTATCGGGTTCTGATATTGTGGGGTTGTGGGCATTCATTGCTCAGTATTATTCCTCTTTCCCATGATTTCGGAAGTTTGTGCCTTCTCTGGGTTCTTCCCTTGGGTCACTATGACTTCACTTAAGGTGCTCTGGATCTCGAGTCTGTAGTATGTCAGACCCCACTACTCCTTTACTGGGTTGTATCACAGAGTCTCCAACCCAGAGAGTTGATAGAGGCTGCTTTAAACTATGGGGGGTGCCAGGTTGCATGTTCTCCTATGGTGTGATATCTCTGCCACCGCCACTCCCCCACTGGGTCAAGTCCCAGTCAGTACAGTACTGGGATTTCTCCTCTGTGGCCCGCAATTTGACTCACTGTTCTTGAGTACGCAGATGTAGCTGTACTGGACTCGGTGAATTTGCTGCTGCTGTTGCCGGTGGCAATATGGCGCTGCTGTTACGCCCTCGGCCGTGAGGCTGGCGTATTTTTTCTTGGTTTTGATTTCCACTCAGAGTGAAGTATTCTTAACCTAGGTAGTTATAGCAAATGAAAGCTAAACACAGGATGACTCTGGGGACTTACCTTCCAATGAGACAAAAAGTTTTGCTATTTATTTGTATTTATTTTGTATTACTGGAAATGGAACCCAGGGGCATTCTACATCTGAGCGACACCTTCAGCCCTATTTTTTATTCTTTATTATGAAACAGGGTCTCACTGAGTTGCACAGGGCCTCACTAACTAGCTGAGCCTATCCGCGAACCCAGATCCTCCTGTCTCAGCCTCCCAAATGCTCGGATTACAAGTGTGTGCCACTGTGCCTGGCTGGTCTTGCTCTTTATTTTATTTTTTATTTATTTATTTATTTATTTATTTTATTTATTTATTTATTTATTTATTTTTTTGGTGGTACTGTGGTTCCTGGAAGCCCTTCTACCTCCGGGCTACACTCCCAGACCTATTTTTACATTTTTATTTGGAAACAGGGTCTCCTAAGCCAGCGCATGTGGCTGGCTTCGAACCTGCGCGATCCTCCTTTCTCTGCCTCCCAAGCGCGGGGATTACAAGCGTGCGCCACCACGCCCGGCTGCTCTTGCTCTTTAAAACCCCATTTTTAGCTGGGCATGGTGGCACACGCTTTTAATCCCCACGCTTGGGAGGCTGAGACAGGAGGATTGCACAGGTTCGAAGCCAGTCTCAGCTACTGAGTGAGGCTCTCAAGCAACTTAGTGAGACCCTGTTTCCAAATAAAATATAAAATTAGGTCTGGGAGCATAGCCCGGAGGTAGAAAGCCTCAGGTTCCACCCCCAGTACCACCAAAAAAAAAAAAAAAAACATTAAACCCCATTTTTAATCGATGTGATGGTGCATGCTTGTAATCCCAGTATCTGAGAGGCTGAGAAAGAATAATTGCAGGTTTGAAGCCAGCTTCGGCGACTTAGTGAGGTTTTCTGCAACTTAGCAAGACCCTGATCCCAAATAAGAAATAAAAATAGGTCTGGGGATGTAGAATTCAGGTAAAGCCCCTGGATTCCATCTTCAGTAACACAAATAAAACCCCAATTTGGGGCTCTTCTTTTGTCTTTGTCACCTTTTGAATATTCAGGAGAGAAAGGAGTTACATCAATTCTAGGTATCATGGTGGACAAAAGTGAGGACTTGGTAGCTTTGTCAGCCAAGTAGGTCCCTGGAGTTTACCTCTCTTATTTTGTTGTCTTGGGTATTGATTATTGAACCTAGGGGCATTTTACCTCCAGGCTATAGCCCCAGCCCTGTTTCTTGCTTTTTATTTTCAAACAGGGTCTCACTAAGTTACAGAGCACTTCACCAAGTAGCTGAGGCTGGCCATAAACCTGTGATCCTCCTGTCTCAGCCTCCCAAGTTTACCTTTTGATGTCTAGGACAGTGCATAATATCCACAGCTTCTGGCATGAGGACCGCCTCCACAAGTTGACATTCCTCTTAGTCTTCAAGTAATCAACTGATAAAACATCTCACTTATTAAAAGTGGGAAAAGGAAGGGGAAAAAATGTCAGTTTTTTTAAAAAATACCTGCTAGCTGAACCTCAGGCTCATCATCAGCCTATGAAATGGACCCTGGTCTAGCACTGCTTGGTTAGCACACACACACACTGCAAGAGCTCAGAGGGGCTTGAGTCACCTCAGATGGCTCCCGGATCATTGTTGGTTGGTGGTGTAGTGTTTGCTTAGGTGGCATTCGCACTTGCTTTTGCTGCTTTGCTCGGGAGAAGGTTATCTGGGCACTTAGTTTAAAGTCCCTGCCTTGGAGGAGAATTGAGTACTTCAGCAAGTGAAGATAGCTGTACGTTTAGAGCAGCTCTCCTAAGCTGCATTCCAGAGACTGCAGGAAAGCCTGTTCTTGGCATTCCTGTAATAAGCACCATTGACCAGATGTCTTTGTCAGGGGGAGGCAATAGAATTGGAAAAGTAGCACTTGTGTCAATTAGTAAGCTTATTGGTTTGTTCCCCACTCTCATTTGTACCCTGGGATCCTGTAGGGAAATGAATGGATCCAGAAGGGTTATGGAACCCCCTGGACTTCCTCAGTCCTCAGAAAAATCATCAGCAATCTAATATTTTGCCTTCTTACTGAGTTGATGATTTACTTAGGAATTTGGATCTAGGTGTGGTGCTCACTTGTAATTCCAGAACTTGAGAGGCTGAGACAGGAAGATTGCAGATTCAAAGCCAGCCACAGCAACTAAACAGAGGCTCTCAGCAATTTATTTAGACCATGTTTCCAAATAAAAAATTAGAGCTAGAGGTATAGCTTGAAAGTAGAATATCACTAGGCTTAATTCCCAGTACCCCCACACATACACTTTCCATAATGGAATTTTCTCTTTTCCCCATTTTACCAATTTTTTCCAATTTAATTAAATTAATTATGTATTTATATATTTTTGCGTGTTTGGGGATGGAACCCAGGGGCATTCGACCACGAGCTACACCCCCTGCTTTTTTATTTTGAAACAAAGTATCACTAAGTTGCAGAGGGCCTTACTAAGTAGCTGAGGCTCTCTGTGACCCACAATCCTCCAGTGTCGGCCTTCCAAATGCTGGGATTACAAGCATGTGCTACCACTCCCAGCTCAATTTTTTTCAATTTAAATACAAGAAGGTTGAGGATATAGTTCAGTGGCAGAACACTTAACTTGGCATGCATGAGGCTGTGGATTCAATCTAGCATCCTCTAAAAACAAAAACAAGAATCCCTGTAACAGGGATGAAAATTCTTGAATTTAGAATTAGAATTCTATAAATTCTTCTGTAAGAGGCCAGATAGTATTATTTTAGACTCTGTGGACCATGAGTTCCCTGTTGCAACAGCTCAGTAACTCTGCTGTTACAGCAACACTCAGTAACTCTGCTGTTACAGAGTAATTTACACAATATGCAAGGGAGGGAGTATGGCTATGTTCCAATAAGATTTTAGGTCAAAAACATATACCCGATTGTTGGTAAAGGTTTTATATTATTATTCTTTGTTTTAGTTGCAGGAAGCACAGGACCAACACACAGAGGCTGTACAGTGTGCTGAGAAGATGCAAGACCATCTACAAAAGTATAATTTAAAGCAACATACAGAATAACTTGAGTATTTATAATTTAGTATGAGAATTGTATGTTATGATAATCTTTGAGAAGCCAGGGAAGAATTTTAACTGTAAATTACCTAAAATAGAGCCAGGAATGGTGGTACACACTTGTAATCCCAGTACATGGGAGGCTGAGACAGAAGGATCACAGGATGAAGGCCAGCCTCAACAACTTAGTGAGAACTCTTGCAATTTAGTGAGACTCTGAGTCGAAATAAAGAATAAAATACAGCTGGGGGTATAACTCAGAGGTAGAACACTTCTGGGTCTAATCTTTAGTACTACACACGCACATGCGTGCATGTGTACACACACATACACACACACACACACACACACACACACACACACACACAATTACCTCAAATGCATATTTTAGGGCTGGGGATGTAGAACTTGTGCTTTGGCTGGATCCCCAATACCAAAAGAAGAAAAGAAATGCATAATTGTTTAATACTCTTATTAGTGCATTTTAATTATATGTCATAGTGAGGTTCAGCGTGATATAAACATACATACACACAACTCTTGATGTATTTCTTTCATAATTTTTGTGTATTATCTACAAAACATAGCGAGTAATATGATAACAGTTACCAAATCACCAGCTTTTAAGATTTTTAACAATTTAGGTATCCTCTCTAATATTTGTTCAGAAATAATATGATATTTTTAAATTAGTTTGTAAGAATAATTCTTTTAAAATATACATTTTAGGCTTGAACTTGAAAATTCCAAGTTAAAAGTTAAAATGAAAAAGCAAGCAGGAAAAATTGAACAGCTTCAGAAAGACTTGTTGAGTGCAAATGTGGTAAGTTAGTCTCTTACTAGTCTGTGTCATACTGAAAAGGAATGTTTATGTCTTTAGTACAGAGGAATATTGTAGGCAATATGAAAAGTCTCAGTGATGAAAGTATTTGTAGTATTTATATTGATACTACCATGCTTCTATAGACTTTATAGAAATCTCTAGATTTTTAAAAATAATTTTCTTTGGAAATTTTTTCAAAGTCTGAAGATGATAAGGAACAATTAAAGAAACTTACTGAGTTAAAAGAATCTCTGGAATATACTTTGGATCAAGAAAAGAAGAAAAATGGCAAATTAGAAAAAGAGCTAACTGGGTAAGATTTTAGTATTTCCTGTCTTTCAACCATTAATTCCTGTAACTAATTTTACTAAAACAAATACAAATTCTCACAGCACAATATGAAACTTTTTGAATTCCCAAATATCACATTTACTCTAATGGCTTTAATAACTGACTTTGGCATATAATCTCCATAAACTTTTCACATATCTTAAAATTTTATTTCTAAAGATTTTTTTGCTCTTTTCTTTTGGTAGTGTTATCTTTTTTTTTTTTTTTTGGTGCACTGTATTCATACATCATAATAAGATATAAAAAAAAAACTTTTGTAGACATACATGTACACATCACCCAGTTAGCCCCTACCCGATCCCCACCCCGTTCCCTCCCCATCCCTCCTTCCCATGCTTGGCTTAGTGGTTAACATCTAGTATTATAGCAATTTATCCAAAATTAACGATGATAATCTCACCTAACAGTTTCATTGGTCTGATACCAAGCTTTTGATGACTTAAAGATAACATTTCAATATTTCTTTTTGCTTTCTTTCTTCTAGAGAATATTTTTTTTAGGTGAAACTATCATACATTTATTTATTTATTTTTCAGAAAAAATCTATCCTAATATGGAATATGGAGTCTAGGTACCCAAAACGATCTTGAAAAAGAACAAAGCTAGAGATGTATATTTTCTGATTTCAAATCATATAAAGCTACAAAATTGAAACAGTGTAGTACTGTTATAAAGGCAGATATATAAACCATTGGAGTTAAATAAAAGCCTAGAGCTAAATTCTTCCCTATATTGTCAAGTTATTTTTGACAAGGTTTCTACGAACATTTGGTGGATGAAATAATAATCTTTTAACTAAATATTGTTGAAAAATAATAATTACATGGAAAAGAATAAAATTGGACCCTTACCTAATCCCATATACAAGTATTAACTCAAAATAGATAAAAGATTTAAATATAAATCTTAAGACCAAATTTTTAGAAGAAAACCTGGGTCATAAAACCTCACAACATTGAAATTGGCAGTGGATATGATTTCAATGGCACAGGCAACAGAAGAGCAAACAAACTCCCTAAAAAATAAAAAAAAATACTGTATATCCAAAGACAATGTAAACAGAGTTAAAAGTTACTGATAGAATGGAATAAAATATTTCCAAATGCTATATCTGAAGGTATATTAATATTCCAACTAGAAATCCTAAAAATTAACAACAATATAAGCAAACAATACAATTTAGAGATAGGTAAAAGACTAACATAAACAATGAATCTCCACAGATAACCAATCTTAGTTGTCTGTTGGATGGAAAATCTTGTTTCTCTGGTTCTGGTGTGTGTTACCTATTTCTTCTTTGTAGTTAATCTCTTTGAGTATTTCCTCTAGTGCTGGTTTTGAAGACATAAATTCCTTCAGTTTCTGTTTGTCATGGAAGCTTCTTATTTCTCCATCTAATTTGATAGAAAGTTTTGCTGGGTAGGAAATTTTTGGCTGGAAGTTGTTTTCTTTCAGAGTTTGGAATATGTTACTCCAAGCCCTTCTGGCTCTCATGACTTGGTTTGGGAAGTCTGGAGTGATTCTAATTGGTTTGCCTCTGAATGTCACTTGGCCCTTTGTTTTTGTTGCCTTTAAGATTCTCTGCTTGGCTTCCACATTGATCATTTTGACAATTATGTGGTGTGGGGATCCTCTTCTCTGATCCTGTCTAAAGGGATTTCTATAAGTTTCCTGGACCTGTGTATCAACCTCTTGCTCTATGTTTGGAAAATTTTCTGCTATTACTTCCTTGAAGAGATTCTTGATCCCTTTGGTTTCATCTTCTTTTCCCTCCTCGATTCCAATGATTCTTAGGTTAGCTCTCTTAAAATGGGCCCATATTTCTTCAATGTCAGATCCCACTGTTGGATATTTTTTTCTAGATTAGAAACTATGCATTCATTTTTGGATTGATCATCTTCTAAGAGCGAGATTCTATTCTCCATGTGGTGTAATCGGTTGTTTGTGCTTTGAATTGAGACCTTTACTTCATTAATTGCATTCTTTATCTCTTTTTGGCTCTCTCTGAATTCTTTTTGAAACACCTCTATTATTTCTACAGTTATTTTCCTGATTTGATCTTCTAGAAATCTCTGAATTTCTGTTTTATCGGGTTCTGATGTTGTGGGGTTGTGGGCATTCATTGCTCCATTGTTATTCCTCTTTCCCATGATTTGGGAAGTTTGCCTGTTTTTTTTTTTTTCTTTTTAGTTGTAAAATATGCAGAGCATGGTGGTATATGCCTATAATCCCAGAATTTTGGAGGCTGAGACGGGAGGGTTGCAGGTTTGAGGTCAGCCTCAGCAACCTAGTGAGACATGTTTCTAGAAGTTGAATGCCTCTGGATTGAATCCCTAGTACCAGAAAATGGAAAACAACTTATGTATACACACACATATAATGAGGCTGTCAGACAAATAAATAAATAAAATATATCATGGAGATGCACTCCTTTTCCTATGTGTTTGTCTTGTGTGTGACTGCAGTGATTAGTTCTAGCACCCAGCCAGATGTCCCTTCCATTGGCATTCAAGTCCTTATATAAAAATTGTGTATATAGCCGGGCATGGTGGTGCACGCTTTTTTTTATTATTTTATATTTTTGGGGGTGGTACTAGGAGTGGAACCCAGAGGCTTTTCTACCTCTGGGGTGTACTCCCAGACCTGTTTTATACTTTATTTGGAAACAGGGTCTCACTGAGTTGCTGAGAGCCTCACTAAGTAGCTGAGGCTGGCATTGAACCTGTGTGATCCTCCTGTCTCAGCCTCCCAAGCGCTGGGATTACAAGTGTGCGCCACCACGCCCAGCTGGTACACGCTTTTAATCCCCACATTTGGGAAGCGGAGACAGGAGGATCGCGCAGGCTCAAAGTCAGCCTCACTGGCTTAAGAGACCCTGTTTCCAAATGTTAAAAAAACATAAAATAGGTCTGGGAGTGTAGCCCGGAGGTAGAAGAGTTTCCAGGAACCCCAGTACCACCCTCAAAAAAATTGTGTATATAGGTTATACTATATTATATGTCTCCATTACTAAACCTAGATATATGAGCTAGAAACACATAATGAAACAAACTGCCATGTTTCTATCACCACACTTTTAAAAATAGAATGTTTCCCATTGTCTTTGAAGCCACTCATATGATTGGGGTTGTTTTGTTGTTGTTTTGTTTTGTTTTTGTGGTACTAGGGATTGAACACAAAGGCATTCTATCTCTAGACTACACCCCCACCCCTATTTGTTATTCTTTATTTAGAAACAAGGCCTCACTAAGTAGCTGAGGCTGGCCAAGAACCTGAGATCCTCCTGTCTCAGCCTCTCAGGTAACTGAGATTATAGGCATGCAAATCACACCCAACTTACATGGCTATATTTATATTCATTTGCTAAGAACTTGAGGTTGTTCTCTGGTTCTAATCAATATTTTTCTCTCATATATCTATATGTAGTTTTACATCTCTTTTTTTTTGTCAACATTTTGCTAGCAAAAGTGTCTATATTTCTTCTTAAAATTGCCCTTATATTTTTACCCACTATTTATTGATTTTCCTGTCTTGTAAAGCTATGCCTTCTTTTTCTTTTCTTCTCAGACTTCAAAGATGCTTTTTTTTTTTTCTCTTTTTCTACTTTAAACTATCTCCCGAGTTCCACCTGCTACCTGGGCACGTTACCTTTCCCTGTCACGCCGAGCCCTTCCAGCGCCGGGCGGTGCAGGGCGGGAAGGGGAGTCGTGGCGGCTGCGGCGGCGAGGACGCCGTGCGTGGTGGTGCTGTCGGGCCGTCGGAGCTATGGAGGACCCGGGGCCCGAGATGACGGACTCTATCCCCCCAGCTGGACCCGAGGCATCTGCACCAACACCGGACGAAAACGAAGATGACATTCAGTTCGTTAGTGAAGGACTGTGGAGACCCGTTCTTGAGTACATTGATCTGGTTTGTGGTGACGAGGAACAGCCTAACATGCATCGTAGTGATTGACAATGACACCACCCTTCACGTTGGACTGCACTCATTTACAAGTCATGTGACCAGTGTTTTAGCTGAATTGCATCATAATCAACATTCATGACCAAACCTTGTGATACTATTGTTGGCTATAAAATTTTAAAAACCGATAGTGGACTTTTCAAGAAATAGCAAGTCATACTGAAGTTGTAGATAAAACTGAGCATTAAGGTTCTGTTCCCTAAAATGCCGAAACGACATGGTGACTTCGCACAGTTTTTAAATGTGAAGAAAGTAAAGACAGACACAGGAAGTATTGATAGAAGCAAAACTCATTGTGGATTGTCTAAGTCTAAAGAACTAAATTTTGAATACATTAAACGGTCAGTCATTGAAGAAAAGCCATCATGTTCATCAAAGGAAGAAACAGATAATCTTGTCCTTCCAGATTGTTGGAATAAAAAATCAAGCATTTATGTTTACAGAACAGTATAAATGGCTTGAAATAAAAGGAAGTAAATTAGGATATAAGGATTGTTCAACTCTACAGCATTTGGGATCGAAAGCAGAAAAACATGTCCCTGTGTACAAGGAGTGGATTGCCTATTTAGTAACCCCAGCAGCAGTAATAAAACTACCAGGCAAGCTTCTCCACGAAAAAAAATTAGGGAACATGATATTTCTAAAGCCCAAGGTAAAAGTCAAGATTTGCTAAAGGAATCACTTAGTGATTCAATTTTCAATATAATACATAAAGTAATAAAAACATTGATGCTACTATAAAATTTTTAATGCTGTTTACAGTTTAGTAAAACATAATACACCTTTATCTGATATTGAGGGTGCAATAGAATTGCAAGAGAAAAATGGAGAAGTCAACTGTTTATTCGTTTATTTATTTATTTATTTATTTATTTATTTATTTTTGGTGGTACTGGGGGTGGAACCCAGAGGCTTTCTACCTCCGGGCTATACTCCCAGACCTATTTTATATTTTATTTGGAAACAGGGTCTCACTAAGTTGCTGAAAGCCTCACTAAGTAGCTGAGGCTGGCTTCGAACCTGTGTGATTCTCCTGTCTCGGCCTCCCAAGCGCAGGGATTACAAGCGTGCACCACCACGCCCGGCAAAGTCAACTGTTTAAATACACGCTATAGTGCAACATTGAATCACCGAACATATTGCAAAAGAAATGAAGATGAAGATATTTAAGAATATTATAGAAGAGAATACCAAAATCTGTCTCATAATTGATGAGGCATCTACAGTTTCCAAGAAAAGCACCCTTGTGATTTATCTCCAGTGCATAGTTCAGTCAGCTCCTATACCTATTATGCTATTTGTTGCTTTAGAAGAATTGGTGTCAACCACAGCAGAGTGTATTTTTAATACATTATTGATGGCCTTTAATGATTGTAGCTCTACAAGTGAATATTTGAAAGCAAATTTAGTTGCCCTTTGTTCTGATGGTGCTAATCTTATTCTGGGAAGGAAGTCTGGAGTAGCTGCAAAATTGTTAGAAATTTTTCCTAAAATCATTATTTGGAATTGTCTAAGTCATCGATTACAATTGTCACTTGATTCAATATCTGAAATAAAACAATCATTTAAAAATAAATAAATAAATAAATAAATAAATAAACTATCTCCCTTATATTTTGTTTTGTTGTGGTGGGATTCACTTCTACATGCTACCCAAACTCTTACCACTGGCAACACTGACCCCCTCCTTGAAGTGTGTGTGTGTGTGGTATGTGTGTATGTGGTATTGGGGATGGAACCCAGGGGCATTTTACCTTCTGAGCTATACCCCCAGCCCTATTATGTATGTATGTATGTATGTATGTATGTATGTATGTATTGAAACAAGGTATCACTGAATTGCAAAGGGCCTCACTAAGTGGCTGAGGCTGTCCATGAACTGCAATCTTCCTTATCTCAGCCTCCCAAATGCAGGGATTACAAGAGTGTGCTACCACACCTGGCCTCTTAAAATGTTTTTTTTGTGTGTGTTTTTTTTTCTTCTTGGTGACCATGTTCAACAATAGCAAAGTGTATTTTTGTACATACAATATTCATCTTTAAATATTATCTTCTTGCCGGACGTGGTGGCACACGCTTGTAATCCCAGCATTCAGGAGGCTGAGACTGGAGGATCATGGTTCGTGGACAGCCTCAGCTACTTAGTGAGGCCCTCTGCAACTCAGTGAGACCCAGTTTCAAAATAAAGAATAAAAAATTGGCCAGGGGTTGTAGCTCAGAGGTCAAATGTAGCTCAGAGGTCAAATCCATCCCCAGACCCGCAAAAAATAAATAAGTAAAATAAATAAATAAATAAATAAATAAATATTATCTTCTTTACCTTGTTACTGATCTCTGGCTTATAATTAATATTTTACAATAAGTTAAGGTTTTATAAGAATACTGTATATAGTTACAGTTTTAACTCTTCTCCCTATACATATCATAATGTTTTTCTTCGTATTTTTTACCTAAGATTGTAATTTCAAATAATGTTAGGTTGAAAAAAAATAAAAGAAGTTCAAATTTATTGGTTTGTTTCTTTTATTTAATAGAATATGTCTTTTAACAGTAATTAAATATTTACTCTCTAGTCCAACGTGGTGGTACACACTTGTAATCCCAGTACTTTGGCTAGCCTCAGCAACTTAATGAGACCCTGTTTCAAACTAAAAAATAAAATAGGGCTGAAAGTATAGCACAGAGATATAATGTACCATACACATGAAAAAAAAATTTTTACTCTTTAAAAACTCTACATATTCTTTCTCCACTTTCTTGCAGCTTTAAGAAACTTTTGACTACAAAAGGAAAGTTAAATGAACATGAAAATGGAGAGTTTACTTTTCATGAAGATTTAAAAACAAGTCAGTTTGAAATGGATATTCCAATTAATATGCTCATACACAAGGTAACTTTTAATCAGTTTTGTAACTAAAAATAAAAATTTATCGTTGCTTGGAACAGTGAAATAAAGAATTTTAAAAATTTTACAGATTTCATATCAATGGAAAATAGATCTTTTTTTATTAAAAGAGCAATACTGCTGATTCTCTTATGTCTTGAACCCTGGTAATGATCTAAAACCAAGCAATATACCATTATATAGCATCAAATCATGAGTGCCAGGTTAATTTTGTTTTAATATTTGGATTAGCTTTATTGGGATATTATTAATATACCATGAAATCCAGTCATTTCAACAATACAATTCAGTGGCTTTTAGTACATTCACAAAGTTATCTAATGCCGTGACTAGCACGGCAGTTACTCAGGGTGAAGACAGCAGCAT
>NC_137786.1:117408134-117441134 GCF_963383645.1 Muscardinus avellanarius | reverse complement strand
GGTAATGAAAAACAAGAGAACATTTTGGAACTTCCTAATGGAGAAGGAACAAATTTATTTTGAAGCAACAAGCTTATTATAGTGCAGACAGGAAAAACAGCTTATATAAGCACTAACATAAATTAGAGGCCAATGCTGCCATTTTAAAGTCGAGTGTTTATCTTTTAGCCCATTTTACTCAGATGTTTCTTTTTCTTCTTCTTTTTTTTTTTTTTTTTTTTTTTTTTGGTGGTACTAGGGGCCTTCTACTTCCGGGCTACACTCCCAGACCTACCTTATATTTTATTTGGAAACAGGGTCTCTTAAGCCAGCTGATGCTGGCTTCAAACCTGCGTGATCCTCCTGTCTCAGCCTCCCAAGCGCGGGGATTACAAGCGTGCACCACCACGCCCAGCTTAGATGTTTCTTTTTTGTAGTATCACAGATACATGTTATGGTTCAGCCCTTGCTGACCACTTCTTGCCATAAGTAATGTCTGTGACCCTTATCAAGAAAGGCAAACTACAGCTTCAGCTACCGTACATTAGTGGCTATAGGCATATTCACAATTCTTGGCCTTCCAATATACTTATACTTTCATTAAGAAATGATTGAGCAACCTCCTCCAACAAGTAATCATCACAATTTTTTATTATTATAACTATTTTTTGTGTGTGTGTGTGTGTGTGGCACTAGGGTTTGAACCCAGTGGCATTTTACTTTCAAGTTACATCCCAGCACTATTTTTTATGCTTTGTTTTGAAACAGAAGTGGAGCTGAGAGGTAGAATGCCCCTGGGTTCCATTCCTAGTACTGGAAGACAAAAGAGAGGGGGGGGCCCAGGGGCATTCTACCTCCAAGCTACACCCTCAGCCCTATTTTTTATTCTTTATTTTGAAACAGGGTCTCTCTGAGTTGCAGAGGGCCTCACTAAGTAGTTGAGGCTGTCTGTGAACTGTGATCCTCCTGGCTCAGCCTCCCAAATGCTGGGATTACAAGCATGTGCCCGGCTGGGAACAATGCCTTTCTGATTTTGTGTCTTTAAGCAGCCCTTGAATACCACCTTAAGTCTCTGAAGTCTTAAGAAAGGGCTTTACAGTCATGGTCTTAATCATCATCTTTAGATCACAGCTTCCATCAGCATCGTGGATTTCATCTTATCCCAGAGCCAATTTATTTTAGCATTATGTGTCCAACATGTGGAGAGGTAACAAAAGGGAAACAGATATTTGCACTCACTAAGTTCTAGTTCCTTTATATTTAATAATTTTTCTGTAGCTCATCTCATTTTATTTTCAGCTGCTGTGTAGCCAGAATCCCCTTTCCTCGAGGTTTTCAGTATGGCTTTATTCACCAGCATTGGAGCCTCTCAGGCTTTTCAGGGCCACCAGGCCTCTGTGGTAATCCCCTTGAAGCCCACTTGGTTTTCTCTCCTTTCTAGGTCCTTTCTGCTTCCATTTATCACCTGGTCCAAAGGCATCCTATGTGTTTTAGTTATGTTGTTGTTGTTGTTGTTGTTGTTGTTGTTGTTTTTATGGCAGCAACTCATATTTAGTATCAGTATCTGTCTGTTATTAATATATAATAAACCACCTCAAAATTTAGTGTCTCAAAGCAACTTTATTTTCCTCACAATCTGCAGTTCAAAAGAGGTTCAGTGAGGCCCACTCATGTCTTCTCCATGGCATCTCTGGCCGGGGGGGTGTCTTGCAGCTGGGGACTAGATCACCAGAAGTCTTGCTTGATCACATGTTTGGCAGCTGAAGCTGGTTCTGAACTGACCCTTTAGCAGGGCAGTCAGCTAGACCACTTTAGACCACTTGCATGAGGATTCACCTGTCTCGGGCTTCCTCACAATATGGTGGCTGGATTCTAAGGTTAAGCTTCCCTAGAGAATGTTCCACTAAGTTTCATAGCGGAAGCTGTACACATTCTCTAACTTAGCCTTAGAAGTTACATAGGGTTCCACCATATTCTGTTCAACAGCTCTTATTCAGGAGATGGCATTTCATGGGAGAAATGTCAGATAATTTGTAGGCATGTTTTTTGTTTTTATTTTTGTTTTGTGATATTGGGGATGAAACCCAGGGCCATTCTACCTCCAAACTACACCTCCAGCCCTATTTTTTATTCTTTATTTTGAAACAGGGTCTCACTGAGTTGCAGAGGGCCTCGCTAAGTAGCTGAGGCTGTCCATGAACTGACATCCTCCTGTCTCAGCCTCTCAAATGCTGGGATTACAAGCATGTGCCACCACTCCCAGCTCGGAGGCATGTTTCAAAACCACCAATCTAAGTAATCTAGATGACAGTAGTTCTTACCAACTTGATATCACAGAAATCTTATAAAACTGGGGTGGTTGTTGTTTAGTATGATCTCTTATTGTATGGATAAAATCAGAAGTTTATAGGATAATGCTATTGAATTAAGTCATTTCTGTTCCAAAAAATTACATGAATAAGCTGGGCATGGTGGTACACGCTTGTAATCCCAGCATTTGGGAGTCTGAAACCAGAGGATCACGGTTCGAGGACAGCCTCAGCTACTTAGGCCCTCCGCAACTCAGTGAGACCCTGTTTGAAAAATCAAGAATAAAAAATTGGGCAGGGGTGTGGCTCGGAGGTCAAATGCCTCTGGGTTCCATCTCCAGACCCCCCCCCAAAAAAAAATACATGAATAATGCTACTAAACTTAAACTTTGTGATGCCATTGGGAATGTAGTTCAAGTTAACATAGAACATTTGCAGTTCAAAAAAAGATTTATGACATCCACATTTATGATTCATTCATTAAAGTTTTATTTTCAAAGTACTGTCTGGTGAGCCATTTATTTGTTCAGGCCTGTATAACTCGTGTGATGTCTCTAAAACTTCTTTAGGAATTGAAGTTGGAGGGAAGGGACAAGAGGTGACTTAGAGTCATTTTAAGAAGGGAAGAAATAAAACAATCACAAAAATATAGTCTAAGGGCAGATGTTAGGTGGCAGAGATGATGAACATAAAGGATATGCTTTTGTGACTGCAGGTGGTTTTAACTTTGTTGATTTTTGGAATACTTCAAGGGACCACATCCTAAGAATTTAGTATATATGATGTTTATTGTAACTGAATTTATATCAAAATTTGTTACTGGTTTTGTGTTAGACTGTTCTCAGCCTGCTTCTTTCATCATAAAACTGTGTTGTTTTATTCACGCAGATTGATGGTCTTGCAGCAAAATTGGAAACTACATCTTCAAAATGTCTATATCTGGATAAAAAAAATCAATTTCTTCAGCATGAATTAATATGCATGAAAACCATACAAAAGAAATGTGAAAAACTAGAGAAGAATAAAAAGAAGTTGGAACAAGAAGTAGTAAACCTCCAAAGTCATATAGAAAATAATATTGTAGAACATGGACAAGTAGAGCAGTATAAACGGGAGATTGAAGACAGAGCAAGACAGGATTTAGTGGAAAAATTGAAGCAAGTCAATCTATTTTTAAAGGTTAATTTAATTTTAATGTACTTTCATTGATATTATTGCAAATTATATTTTGTATGTATACATTGTTTCCTCTTATAGCACTTTTGTAGATTTCTTGAAAGAAAATGACATCTAATTTATCTGCTTAAAGGTTTTTGTTATAACTAAATTGCTTCTTCAAGATAATGATTTTCATTAGAGAATCATTTGACTTTTAAGACTAAGTTGGCATAAAACATGACTATGAGGTAAATTAAAAAACTAGCAGGACATGGTGGCACACGCTTGTAATCCCAACATTCAGGAGGCTGAGACAGGAGGATCACAGTTCGCGGACAGCCTCAGCTACTTAGTGAGGACCTTTGAACTCAGTGAGACCCTGTTTCAAAATAAAGAATAAAAAATAGGATTGGGGGTGTAGCTCGAAGGTAAAATTCCTCTGGTTCCATCCCCAGTACTGCAAAAAAAAAAAAAAAAAAAAAAAAAATGTGATGTCAAAATTATACCATCCTCTTGAATTGTTTGTTAAGTTACATTATTCAATTTTTAATTTTTTTTAATTTTTTTGGTTTTGTTTGTTTGTTGGTGGTGCTGGGGTTCCTAGAAACCCTTCTACCTCCAGGCTACATTCCCAGACACCTATTTTTTATATTTTTATATGGAAACAGGGTCTCTTAAGAGGCTGGCTTCAAATCTGTGCGATCCTCCTATCTCCTCTCCCAAATACAGGGATTACAAACATGCGCCATCACGCCCGGCTTCAATTTTTAAATTTTAAATTGATTATATTATTCTTTGTTCTAATTATGTAAGTATTTGCAAAAGAATGACTCAGCATCAAGGCTCCAGTGAAGCATGTGTGTAGCATGCATGAGGCTCTAGATTTCATCTCTAGCTTTGCAAAAATAAGTTTTTAGACTGGTTCAAATGTTTTATAATTCAGATTGGTGAAGTTGCTGTTTATGATAAATATTTTAAACTCCAGCATCTTTCATTTTACCTTCGAGCTACACCCCCAATCCTATTTTTTATTCTTTATTTTGAAACAGGGTCTCACTGAGTTGCAAAGGTCCTCACTAAGTAGCTGAGTCTGTCTGAATCACTGACTTAAAACTAAAGGAAACAAATACACAAATAATTATGTGGATTATTTTTAATGTATTTTTTTATTTTCTTTAGGCACAAGCAGCATCTCAAGAAAATTTAGAGCAATTAAGAGAGAATAACAATGCTTCAATAAGAAGTCAGATGGAACTCAGAATTAAAGATCTAGAATCTGAACTCTCCAAAATGAAAACTCAAGAAGATTCTAATAAAATAGAACTAGAAAAATTTAAACAACTCTATTTAGAAGAATTCAGAATTAGAAAATCATTGTCAAATAAATTAAACAAGTAAGTCAAAACATAGAATCATAGAAAATAAATTAGAGCTGGGCATGGTGGCACATGCTTGTAATCCCAGCATTAGGGAGGCTGAGACAGGAGGATGTCAGTTCATGGACAGCCTCAGCTACTTAGCGAGGCCCTCTGCAACTCAGTGAGACCCTGTTTCAAAATAAAGAATAAAAAATAGGGCAGGGATGTAGCTCGTAGGTCAAATGCTCCTGGGTTCCATCCCCAGAAAAAAACTAATTAATTTGAATCTAAAATCTAATTTTTTTGTGAGACAGGTTCATGGAATTAGTAGGATATAAAAGCTAACTGGACAATACAGTTTTGAAAAATATCATCAAGTAAATAAATTTATCTTCAGAATGTTAGTTTAAAAAGCTGGGCATGAGCTGGGCGTGGTGGCACATGCTTGTAATCCCAGCATTTGAGAGGCTGAGACTGGAGGATTGTGGTTCAAGGACAACTCAGTGAGACCCTGTTTCAAAATAAAGAATAAAAAATAGGGCTGGGGGTATAGCTCAGAGGTAAGATGCCCCTGGGTTCTGTTTCCAGTACTGGGGGGGGGGGGGGAAGCTGCTAGACATGGTGGCACATGCTTATGATTCCAATACTTGTGAGACTGAGAGGAAAATCACAGGTTTGTGGCCAACCTCAGCAATTTAGTGAGGCTCTCTGAAACTTAGGGAGACCCTGTTTAAAAAAATAATAATAGGACAGGATGTGGCTCATTAGTAGAATGCCTGTGAGTTCAGTCCCCAGTACTGAAAAAAGTAAAAATAAAATGTTAGTCTAAGCTGAGTATGTTGGCACACACTTGTAATCCTAGTACTTGGAAGGCTTAGTTAGACAGGAGGGTTCAGGTTCATGGCCAGCCTCAGAAACTTAGACCCCCTATTTCAAAATAAAAAATAAAATAGGTCTGGGGGTGTAGCTCAGAGATAGAATGCCCACAGGTTCAGTCCCTAGTACTACACACAAAAAAGGTTAGTCTAGGACAGTTTCTTTTACTTCTGTCACTACCCTTTTTGGGGGAGAAGAAGGGTCATATGGCTTATTCTCCCTTAATATTCTTATATAATTAACCTGACCTGTCAATCTCTTATCTAAGTATTTTTAAAGCTTTATACTTAAAAGCAGTTATTAAATTGTTTGCTAGCATTCTCTTAAATAGAAATATTTATAAGCCTAACTATTTCTTGGACAATTACAACTTAAACCTAAAGGGTCAAGTACTTCTGAAATCACTCACTCTCCAGGCACATTCTGGCATGTGATGCATTTTTTCTTGATTGTGATGACTGATGTTATCACAAGAGCATACCTGCACACAAACTGTGCTTTATGGTTTTTCTTCTCTATACAAACACATAATTGTGATATAGAAAAAGATTAACATAGGGATGAAGGGAATTATAATTGCATAGTTGCTGAAAATAACTTCTTAGTCAGTGTGGGGAGAATTGGGGTGGCAGCTATGGTGGGTCCCTATGATGCCTCAGTGCCAAAGTTAAGAGCAACTTGCCTTAGGAGCTGCTTTCACCGTGTTTGAATCACAAACCCTTATGGTCCCTTGAAGGCTGTTGCACTGAACTACCACTATGTCATGTCCTGATTTCGCCAGGTACTAGGTAGACAGCACAGGTGGTGAGAACAATGTTTGAAAATGTCTCTGTGGAGCCAGGCATCGTGGCGCATGCTTATAATCCCAGTACTTGGGAGGTTGAGACAGGAGGATTCACAGGTTTTCGGCCAGCCTCAGCTACTAAGTGAGCCCTTTGCAACTCAGTGAGACCCTCTTTCAAAATAAATAATTAAAAAATAGGGCTGAAGGTGTAGCTCAGAGGTATAATGCCCCTGGGTTCCATCCCCAGTACCGCAAATAACAAGTTTTTAGTTAATAGGGTTGTCAGTATAACTCAGTGGTAAAAGGAAGGAAGGAAGGCAAGCAGCCAGGCAGTCTCTGTAGGTGGCTTTGAAACTCCTAACCTGGTTTACTGAGTATAAGTATTTCTAGGCTTTTTTCTGTTTTGTTTTGTTGTTGTTTTTTGTTGTTTTGTGTTTTTTTCGGTACCAGGGATGGAAACCAGGGGCATTATACCTCCAAGCTACACCCCTAGTCCTAATTTTTAGTTTTTTTTTTTTTTTTGGGGGGGGGTCTGGGGATGAAACCCAGGGGCATTCGACCTCCGAGCTACACCCCCTGCCCTGTTTTTTTTATTCTTTATTTTGAAACAGGGTCTCACTAAGTTATGGAGTGCCTCACTAAGTAGCTGAGGCTGTCCACGAACCGTGATCCTCCGGTCTCAGCCTCCCAAATGCTGGGATTATAGGCGTGCGCCACCATGGAAAAAAGGTTTCAGTGAGTTGCGAAGGACCTCGAAAGTAGCTGAGGCTGTCCTCAGACCTCAATCCTCCTGTCTCTGCCTCCCGATTGCTGAGTTTCAAATGCGCGCACCACCACAACCAGCCAGTTTTATTTTTTATTATATAAATTTAAGGGGTACAACATGACCTTTTAATATATTTATACAAAACAAAATGGCTCTTATAATCAAGAAAATTAATATATCTATCATCTCTTATAGTTACCCTTTCAATACAAGTATTTCTAGTGGCATCAAGAATCCTATAAGCAGAGGAGCCAGCATGTTGGCGCACACTTGTAATCACTTGTAATCCCAGCATTCAGGAGGCTGAGACTGGAGGATTGTGGTTCAAGGACAGCCTCAGCTACTAAGTGAGACCCTGTTTCAAAATAAAGAATAAAAAAAAAAAATAGGGTAGGGATGTAGTTCAGAGTCCTGGGTTCCATCCCCAGACCCACAATAAAAAGAAAAAAGAATTATATAAGCAGCTGGGCATGGTGGCTCACATCTGTAATCCCACTACTTGGGAGGCTGAGACAGGAGGATCACAGGTTCCGGGACAGCCTCAGGAACCTAGTGAGACCCTGTTTCAAAATAAAAATTTTAAAAATAGGGCTAAGGATGCAGCTTGGAGATCAAATGCCCCTGGATTCAACCCCTAGTACCACATATACATACAAAAGAATCCTCTAAGGAAAACTCTTCCAAGAAGGCAGCAACTGTCACCTGTTCAGTCATACAGATCACTGATAGTCATTTCTCTTCCTCCAGGTTTGTTTGAATTACTTATTAAGAGTACTTCCAGAAATTGAGCAATGTGGTACACACCTATAATCCCAGTACTTGGGAGGCTGAGACAGGAGGATCACATGCTCACAGACAGCCTTAGCATTTAGTGAGACCCTTAGCAACTTAATAAGACCCAATTTCCAAATAAAAAATAAAGTAGGGTGGGGGGTGTGGCTCAGACATTGAATGCCCCTGAGTTCAGTTCCCAGTTCCACACACACAAAAAAGAGAATGCCCTTGAAATATATGTGTTTCTTTAGAACAATTTTAAACCAATTATTATATGTAATAGGTATGCTCTGATTTCATTTTGTGTGTGTGTGTGTGTGTGTGTGTGTGTGTGTGTGTGTGTGTGTGATTACTGGGTCTTGAACCCAGGAACATTATACTTCTGAGCTATACTCCCAGCCCCATTTTGATTTTTATCAGTTTTTTGAAACAATGTCTCACTAAATTGCTGAGGGCCTTCTGAAGTTGCTGCGGCTGGCCAAAAACCTGGATCCTCCTGTTTTAGCCTCCCAAGTATTAGGATTACAGGAGTATGCCACTACACTCAGCTTGTTAAGACACTTTAATGGGAAATTACATTTACTTTTTTTTTTTTTTTTTTTTTTTTTTTTTTTTTTTTTGCGATACTGGAGATGAAACCCAGGAGCATTGTACCTCCGAGCTCCATCCCCCAGTCCTATTTTTTCGTCTTTTTATTTTCTTGAAATGGTCTCACTGAGTTGCAAAGGGCCTTGCAAAGTAGCTGAGGCTGTCCACAAACCATGATCCTATAGTCTCAGCCTCCAGAATGCTAGGATTACAAGCATGTGCCACCACACCCAGCTTACATTTATTCTTAAGGAATTTTTTCTAAATGCAAGTCATTTAGGGAAGAATGAGATACTAAATAATTGTATTTGCAATCTTCACAGGTCCAGTGAGAGACTGGAGGAAGTCAATATCAGACTTCTCATGGAGAAACAGCAGAACAAATCTTTACTTGACACTATCAGTACAAGGCCTGTCCTAGAATGTCCATATGTTGGAAATCTTCATCATAGTTTTGTACTCAACAGAAATTTTACTCCAAGAGAAAATTTAGTGATTCCTACCTCAAATCAACAGACTTCAAATAAGAGCATGGAGAACTACCTGACCGAGGTTAGTTATAGTTTTTCTTTGGGGTATCAAATTTTTTATGTAACTCTTGTTTTTAATTTGGTGAAATACTGAGTTGTTTAGTGGACTTATACATGTTAAGTAAAGGTCACAGCAATCTTCATTTATAAAGAAAGGAAACAAGCTAGGCATGGTGGTGCATGCTTGTAATCTCAGTATTTGTGAGGTTGAGACAGGAAGATCACAGGTTCAAGGCCAGCCTCAGCTACTTAGCACAGCCCTCAGCAACTTTGTGAGACCCTGTTTCAAAATAAAAAATAAAATAAGGAACCTGGTGTGATGGCACACGCTTGTAATCACAGCATTCTGGAGGCTGAGACTGGAGGATCGTGGCTCCTGGACAGCCTCAGCTACTTAGTGAAGCCCTCCTCAACTGAAACCCTATTTCGCCAGGCGTGGTGTGGCGCACGCTTGTAATCCCCCCGCTTGGGAGGCAGAGACAGGAGGATCGCGCAGGTTCGAAGCCAGCCGCGCGTGCTGGCTTAGGAGACCCTGTTTCCAAATAAGAAAATGTAAAAATAGGTCTGGGAGTGTAGCCCGAAGGTAGAAGGGCTTCCGGGAACCCCAGTACCACCAAAAAAAAAAAAAAAAAAAAAAATGAAACCCTATTTCAAAATAAAGAATAAAAAAATAAATAAAATAAGGTTAGGGTGTAGCTCAGAGATAGACTCCCTCTGGGTTCAATCCCTATTCCCTCTCCCCCAACAAAAGATAGAGAGAAAAATTGTGTTTTTTTCTTAAGTCCCTGGGCTCTCATTTTCAAGATACTAATTTGTTAACTTTATTCAATAAATGTAATTAAACAGATGCATTTTAATTTTGTTGAAAACTTGCCTTTATATTAGATTTTAGAAAATGAGTATCACTGCCTGTAACTAAATGTATACATTAAAATGCTCTCAGCAGGGTGTGGTAACACATGTCTATAGTCCCAGTGCTTGAGAATCTGAGACAGAAGGATCGCAGGTTCGAGGACTGCCTCAGCAAGTAGTGAGACTTATAAACCTAGCAAGATCCTCTTTCAAAATAAAAAATAAAAAGTAGGGTTGGAGTTGTCGCTCAGAGATAGAATCTGCCCCTGGGTTTAAGTCCTAGTACTACAAAAAAGCAAAAAATAAAAATAAGATTCTTTGAAGCCAGGCATAATGGTACATGCTTGTAATCCCAGCATTTGGGAAGCTAAGACAGGAGGATCACAATTCATGGACAGCCTCAGTTACTTAGTGAGGCCCTTTGCAAATCAGTGAGACCCTGTTTCAAAATTAAAAAAAAAAAAAATAAGGCTGGGGGTGTAGCTTGGAGGTAGAATGCCCCTGGGTTCCACCCCCAGTACCGGAAAAAACAAAAAAGATGCTTTGGCTTATCTAAGTGATTTTAGTTTAGCTGTGCTTCATAACACTTTTGAGGTTTTCCTGCACCATCCCACCTTTTCTAACCTAATCATAACCACATATGGATATTTATTATTTAAAGGAATCTGAAATGTATACTTTTTAAGAATCAAGTAAAAAGACTAATTCTTATTTTTAAGCTAAAATTTGAGCCATTTTCATAAATGAGGATATATGATGGCACATGCCTGTAATCCCAGTACTTGGGGGGCTGACAGAGGAGGATGACAGGATCTAGACCAAACTTAGCAACTTGGTGAGACCCTGTTTCAAAAGAAAAAGATAAGGGCTGGGAGTCCGCTTTTTAGCGGTAGAGTGCCCCTGTGTCCCATCTCCGGTACCACATACAGATAATGATAATATAATCATCATCATCATCATCATCACCATCATCATCATCATCTTTTTTGTGGTACTAGGGTTGGAACCCAGAGGTTTTTCTACCTCCGGGCTATCCTCCCAGACCTATTTTATACTTTATTTGGAAACAGGGTCTCACTAAGTTGCTAAGAGCCTCACTAAGTAGCTGAGGCTGGCTTTGAACCTATGCAGTCCTCCTGTCTCAGCTTCTCAAGCGCTGGGATTACAAGGGTGCACCACCACACCCAGCTAAATCTTTTTTTTTTTTTTTTAATTATTTTTGTGTGCTAGGGGGATGGAACTCAGGGATCTTCTATATCTAGGCTACCCCCCAGCCCTGTTGTATTTCTTGTTTTGAACAGGGTCTCTCCAGGTTGCTGAGAGACTCGCTAGATCACTGAGGCTTTCCTTGAACCCTTTATCCTCTTGTCTCAGCATCCCAAGTTCTGACATTACAGACATATGTACCATCCCACCCAACAAGAAAATATCTTTTTTTTTTTGTACTGAGGATTAAACCCAAGGACTTTCTAACTCTGAGTTACAACCACCCTGGCCTTTTTAGTTTTTATTTTGAAACAGGGTCATACTAAGTTTCTAAGGCTGGCCTCCAACCTGCAATCTTTCTATCTTAGCCTCCCAAGTGCTGGTATTATAGCATGTGCCAGCACACCCAGCTCAGAATATATCCTTTTTTATCTTTTTTTTTTCTTTTCTTTCTTTTTTCTTTTTTTGTGTTACTACAGATAGAACCCAGGGGCTTTCTACCTCTGAGCTACACTCCCAGACCTATTTTATATTTTATTTGGAAACAGTCTCACTAAGTTGCTGAGACCCTCACTAAGTAGCTGAGGCTGGCTTTGAACCTGTGCGATCCTCCTGTCTCAGCCTCCCACATACTGGGATTACAAGTATGCGCCACCACACCCAGCTAGAATATATCCTTAATCCATAGTTTACTCATAGGATATTTCTCTCAATGCTTGTAAAATATGCTTATTTCTACACACTGTCCCCATTTCCCCTGGAGATGTAACCGGAACTTTCCAACCCAACCATGTGATTTTATTCATAGTAAGAATCCATTTGAAGGGTCTAAAATGCTTTCCACAATGACAAGCAATATTAATTTTGTATAGTTGTAGACAGTGAAGCTTTCTCCAGTGCAGTGCTGGGGGGGAGCACTGTGATGAGTGTGTTTAGTGCCCACAGGGCCCTGGACTCAGTGTCCAGCACAAAGTAGGAGGGGATTCCTTCAGTACAAAAGAAAGCTTTTGAGGGTAGTGTTTCATTTTATCTAAGCAGGACTTATAACATTTCTGATGGGTTATAAAAATATAATCATCCAGGCATGGTGACTCATGCTTATAATCCTAGCATTTCGATCACAGTTCTCCATCAGCCTTAGCTACTTAATGAGGCCCTTTGCAACTCAGACCCTGTTTCAAAACATAAAGAACAAAAAATAGGGCTAAGGGTGTAACTCGGAGGTAGTTGGGTTCCATCCCCAGTACCCGTAAAATGTGTGTGTGTGTGTGTGTGTGTGTGTGTGTGTGTGTGTCTTTGTGTAAACAAAGCTTTTACCTATAAGAAGCAGGAATTTAGGAGAAGAGCTTTAGGGCAAAAAGATAACGTGACATTGGTAGTTCTTTTCAATTCAAGTTATGTTAAAATTTATTTCACATTTTATATAGTGTTTATTAGAGAAATAGAAATTTTTTTCTTTTATAACATTTGTCTATAATACTGTTGTCACAAAATTGTTATGGAAAATAGCCCCTCAAAATATTAGAAAACCAGCCGGGCATGATAGCAGTAATTCCAGTAATTAGAAGACTGAGACAGGAGGATCACAGGTTAGACAATAGTCTCAGTAACCTAGTGAGATCCTGTTTTAAAACAAAAATATAAAAATTTTTATTTTTATAGTTCAGATGTAAATACTCCAAGTTCAATCCCCAGTACCACGAGGGGGGAAAAAATTAGGAAACCTATCAAATTTATCCTCCCAACTAAGATTCATAAAGGCACTGGATATCATGTGTGTGTTTATTGTGTTCAGTATATCACATTAGGCCTTGTTTGGGGCATTAGTAAGAGAATAGCTTTTCTACAGAATGTGTAAATAAGAATACTCAAGCCAGGCGTGGTGGCGCACGCTTGTAATCCCAGCATTCGGGAGGCTGAAACCGGAGGATCGGGTTTGTAGACAGCCTCAGCTACTTAGTGAGGCCCTCTGCAACTTAGTGAGACCCGGTTTCAAAATAAAGAATAAAAATAGGGCAGGGGGTGTGGCTCGAGGTTAAATGCCCCTGGGTTCCTTCCCCAGACCCACACAAAAAAGAAAAAGAAGAAAAAAAAAGAATACTCAAGGTACACACACTTCAAATATAATATGAAGTATTTTCACACATTTCATAATGTTTTGTTGTTGTTGTTGTTTTGGTGCTACTGGGGATTGAAATCAGAGGTATTCTACTTTCAAGCTACACCCAGCCTGATTTTATTTCTTATGTGGAAACACGGTATCCACTAGGTTGATAAGAGTCTCACTACTTGCTAAGGCTGTCTTTGAACTTGTGATCCTCCTGTCTCATCCTTCCAGGTACTGGGATTACAGGTGAGCACCACCACATTCAACATACAATGAAAAGTTTAAGGAAAAATCTATCAAAGTGAAAAACTGATTAATCTTTTTTTTTTTTTTTTTGCGGGTTTGGGGGATGGAACCCAGGGGCATTTGACCTCCAAGCTATACCCCCTCCCCTGGTTTTTATTCTTTTTATTTTGAAACAGGGTCTCACTAAGTTGCAGAGGGCCTCACTAAATAACTGAGGCTGCCCACAAACCACTATACTCCAGTCTCAGCCTCCGGAATGCTGGGATTACAAGCATGTGCCACCACACCCGGCTGATTAAGCTTTTCTAAAGCACAGAGTTTGCTGAGAATCACAAAATCATGCATTCAGTCTAAAATAAGTTGAATTGTTTGGGCTTTGTATTAATAAGATAAAACATTACCTTTCAAAGATGATGTATACATAATAGATAAATGTTAATTATACCTTGAGTTAATCTAAATAGCATAAACCAGGCATGATGGCACACCCTTGTAATCCTAGCATTTGGGAGGCTGAGACAGGAGGATCATGGTTCCCAGACAGCCTCAGCTACTTAGTGAGGCAGTGAAATCCTGTTTAAAAAAAAAAGCCGGGTGTGGTGGCGCAGGTTTGTAATCCCTGTGCTTAGGAGGCGGAGACAGGAGGATCACGCAGGTTTGAAGCCAGCGCTGGCTTAAGAGATCCTGTTTCCAAATAAAAATATAAAATAGGTCTGGGAGTGTAGCACGGAGGTAGAAGGGCTTCCAGAAACCCCAGCACCATCAAAAAAAAGAAGAAGGAGAAGGAGAAGGAGAAGGAGAAGAAGAAAAAATAGGGCTGGGGGTATATCTCAGAGGTAGGTAAGATGCCAGTGGGTTCATCCCCAGTGCCTTAAAAAATAAATAAATAGCATTTTACATGTATATTCTCTATTATCAAAACTTAAAATAGAGATTTAATTAATACTATTTTTGTTAATCCTAAAGTTAGGTCTAATCTCTTTAAGCTATTCATTCACTTATTTTTGTGGTTCTGGGGATTGAACCTAGGGCATTCTATCTCCAAGCTACTGCCCATAGCCCTTTTCATTTTTTGTTTTGAAACAGGGTCTTCCTAGGTGCTGAGAGTCTCACTACCTGCAGTTTAAGCTGTCCTTGGAACCACAATCCTTCTTTCTCAGCCTAAGTACTAGGATTATAGAGGTGCACCACTACAGCCAGCTTCTTAGTGCTTGTGTGTGTGTGACTAGGGATTGGATCCAGGAGCATTCTACCTCCAAACTACAACCCCAGCCCCTGGCTTTATTTATTGTTTTGAAAGTCTCACTAAGTTGTGGAAGATCTTAGGACGTTGATGAGGCTGACCAAGAACCTGTGATCCTCCTATCTCAGCCTCCCAAGTACAGTCATGCTCCACCATGCCTGGCTTTCTTAATACTATTTATTTATTTATTTATTTATTTATTTATTTATTTATTTACTGTGGGTCTGGGGATGGAACCCAGGGGCATTCAACCTCCAAGCTACATCTCCTGCCCTATTCTTTTTTTATTATTCTTTATTTTGAAAACAGGTCTCACTGAGTTGCAGAGGGCCTCACTAAGTAGCTGAGGCTGTCCGCAAATCACGATCCTCCAGCCTCAGCCTCCCAAATGCTGGGATTACAAGCGTGCGCCACCACGCCCAGCTTCTTAATACCTTTTAAAAGGCCAGATTTTCTAAGTGATATATCATTTCTATGATAACGTCTCTGTTTATTTTAAATATTATAAATAATGTTTGATTTATTTCAGATGCAGCAAGAGTTGGAAAAAAGTATAACTAGAGAACTAAAAGAAGGTATGTTGCTAAAATTTATGAATTTAATTTAATCAATTTTGAAATAGTAAATTGCAAATGGCATCCCGCTCATTAATAGATTCCACATTAAATATTTTATTTTAACACACACCATATGAAAGATGAAAAATATAAACATTCCTAGTGAAGAAGGACTTAACCATCATTTATTTATGTTCCATAGCTTTTAAAAGTCTCGAGGACAGTCTCAGTTATTCAGCGAAGCCCTTCACAACTCAGTGAGACTCTGTTTCAAAAATAAAAGACTAAAAAAAAAAAAAAAAACTAGGGCAGGGGGTGTAGCTAAGAGGTATAGTGCCCCTAGGTTCCATCCCTGGTACCACAAAAATAAAATAAAATAAATAATAATAGGGCTGAAGGTGTCACTCAGAGGTAGAATGCCCCTAGGTTCCATCCTCAGTACCAGGAAAAAAAATCTCATCTATGCATCTCTTCTTTTCTGGCTGGATACTTTATTCACTTCTGCCATCTCTAGGAGACAGACAGCCTGAACACCAAAACCCTTGTAAAATAAAGGTGCCATTGACCTTCAGGTTGGCCCAAATCTGAAACTCATCTAGTTAACACTTAGACAAGCATTTATAGCCCATATGGAACTTGACAAGTGCCATTTTGCATCTCTTGTCTTTTACTTTGTCTCTGGTTTGCCTTTTATCCTCAGGAAAATTCCAGATTTCTTAGCAAGGAATAAAAATACACAAATCAATTTGATTTTATTTTTATACTTTTCTTACTGCACTGCAATTATGCATCATACATAGTGGGATTCAGTGTGATACAAACACATGCACACGGCTCTCAGTGTAGTTCCCTCTGCATCCCACCCTGTTCTTCCTTTTCCCTCCCCATACATGCTAGTGAAACCAGTAGTAATCCTTTATATGTTGCCAGAGTGTTGCTTGAACTGTTTTCTTCGTCAGTCTTCCTGTCTCCTCCTCCCACCTCCCTCTCCCAGGCCCTTCCACTGTTCTACTGATCTCTCTCCACATTTGTCCCAAGTGCCTTATGATTCCTATTTTCTCTCTGGCGTTCACATTTGAAAGAAAATACACTTTGATTTTCTGACACTAGTTGATCTCATTTTGCATAACCTAAAAAATAATTTCAGTCAAAAAATTGGCAATTGGAGCTGGACATGGTGGCACACACTAGTAATCTCAGTACTTGGGAGGCTGAGACAGGAGAATCACAGGTTCACGGCCAGCCTCAGCCACTTAGTGAGCCTCCACAACTTAGTGATACCCTGTTCCAAAATAAAAAATAGAACTGGGATCGTAGCTCGGGGGTAGAATGCTCCTAGGTTCAATTCTCAGTATCTGGGGTGTTGGGGGGGGATGGCAATTGAATTGAATAGGCACTTCTCAAAAGAAGAAATACAGTTAGTCAATAACTATTTGAAAAACCTGGGAATCCTGGCACACACCTGTTATTCTAGCATTTAGGAGGCTGAGACAGGAGTATCACAAGGTGGAGGCCAGCCTCAGCAATTTAGCAAGACCCTGTTTCAAAATAATAATAATAGCCGGGTATGATGACACACTTGTAATCCCAGTACTTGGGAGGCTGAGACAGGAGGATCTCACAAGTTCGAAGCCAGCCTCAGCTACTTAGTGAAGCTCTCAGCAACTTAGTGAGACCCTGTTTCCAAATAAAGTATAAAATAGGTCTGGGAGTATAGCCCGGAGGTAGAAAAGCCCCTGGGTTCCAACCCCAGTACTAGCAAAAAACCAACCAAACAAAATAAAGAATAATAGGAAGATGGCGAATGAGAAAAGCGGGGCTTAAGAGCCCCGCTAACAACAAATCTCCATTACCACAAAATCAGCGCCTTTCATAGCCAGAAAACACCATCACCAGTGAAACAAAAAATCACCAGGCTCCAGAGAGAAAGCGGACTGAGAACAGAGCCACAGAGGAGATACACCGGCCTCGCGCCCGAGGACGCTGCAGACGCGGCAGCAGCGCCATACTGCCGGAGGCACCGGCGAATTCACGGGATGGCTACAGCAAGCCGAGGTGAGCCACTGCGGAACAGCCAGGCGGGATTTCTCCACGAAGAGAGCATCTAAAGCTCCCAGTGGCCGAGCTCAGCACACGCTGCAGGGATTCAGAGTAGAAATCAAAATCAAGAAGAAAAGCGCCAGCCCCATAGCCGAGGGCGTAGCAGCGGCGCCATATTGCCACCGGCGGCAGCAGCAGCGAATTCAGCGAGGCCAGTACAGCTACATCTGCGTACTCAAGAACAGTGAGTCAAATTGCGGGCCACAGAGGAGAAATCCCAGTACTGTACTCCCTGGGACTTGACCCAGTGGGGGAGGGGCGGTGGCAGAGATATCACACCATAGGAGAACGTGCAACCTGGCACCCCCCACAGTCTAAAGCAGCCTCTATCGACTCTCTGGGTCAGAGACTCTGTGATAAAACCCAGTAAAGGAGTAGTGGGGTCCGAGATACTACTGACTCGAGATCCAGAACACCTTAAGGGAAGTCATAGTGACCCAAGGGAAGAACCCAGAGAAGGCACAAACATCGGAAATCATGGGAAAGAGGAATAATACTGGAGCAATTAATGCCCACAACCCCACAACATCAGAACCCGATAAAACAGAAAATCATAGATTTCTAGAAGATCAAATCAGGAAAATAACTGTAGAAATAATAGAGGTGCTTAAAAAAGAACTCAGAGAGAGCCAAAAAGAGATAAAGGATGCAATTAATGAAGTAAAGTCCTCAATTCAAAGCACAAACAACCGATTAGAACACATGGAGAACAGAATCTCGCTCTTAGAAGATGAGCAATCCAAAAATGAACTCATAGTTTCTAATCTAGAAAAAAATATCCGACAGCAGGAATCTGATATTGAAGAAATATGGGCCCATTTTAAGAGAGCTAACCTAAGAATAATTGGAATAGAGGAGGGAAAAGAAAGTGAAACCAAAGGGATCAACAATCTCTTCAAAGAAGTAATAGCAGAAAATTTTCCAAACATAGAGCAAGAGGTTGATACACAGGTCCAGGAAACTTATAGAACTCCCTTTAGACAGGATCGGAGAAGAGGATCCCCACGCCACATAATTGTCAAAATGACCAATGTGGAAGCCAAGCAGAGAATCTTAAAGGCAACAAAAACAAAGGGCCAAGTGACATTCAGAGGCAAACCGATTAGAATCACTCCAGACTTCCCAAACCAAGTCAGGAGAGCCAGAAGGGCTTGGAGTAACATATTCCAAACTCTGAAAGAAAACAACTTCCAGCCAAATATTTCCTACTCAGCAAAACTTTCTATCAAATTAGATGGAAAAATAAGAAGCTTCCATGACAGACAGAAACTGAAGGAATTTATGTCTTCAAAACCAGCACTAGAGAAAATACTCAAAGAGATTAACTACAAAGAAGAAATAGGTAACACACACCAGAACCAGAGAAACAAGAGTTTCCATCCAACAGACAATTAAGATTGGTTATCTGTGGAGATTCATTATTTATGTTAGTCTTTTACCTATCTCTAAATGGTATTGTTTGCCTTTATTGTTGTTAATTTCTAGGATTTCTAGTTGGAATATTAATATACCTTCAGATATAGCAATTGGAAATATTTTATCCCATTCTATTAGTAACTGTTAATTCTGTTTACATTGTCTTTGGATATACAATTTTTTTTTTATTTTTTAGGGAGTCTGTATACTCCTCTGTTGCCTGTGCCATTGAAATCATAACCAAGAAATCACTGCCAGTTTCAATGTTGTGAGGTTTTATGACCCAGATTTTCTCCTAAAAGTTTATAGTCTTAAGATTTATATTTAGGTCTATTATCTATTTTGAGTTAATATTTGTATATGGGATTAGGTAAGGGTCCAATTTTATTCTTTTCCATGTAATTATTATTTTTTAACAATATTTAGTTAAAAGATTATCATTTTCACCACCAAATGTTCGTGGAAACCTTGTCAAAAATAACTTGACAATATAGGGAAGAATTTAGCTCTAGGCTTTTATTTAACTCCAATGGTTTATATATCTGCCTTTAGAATAGTACTACACTGTTTCAATTATTGTAGCTTTATATGGTTTGAAATCAGAAAATATATATCTTCTAGCTTTGTTCTTTTTCAAGATCGTTTTGGGTACCTAGACTCCATATTCCATATTAGGATAGATTTTTTTCTGAAAAATATATATATAAATATATGATAGTTTCACCTAAAAAGTAGAAAAAAATATTCTCTGGTAAGAAAGAAAGCAAAAAGAAATATTGAAATGTTATCTTTAAGTCATCAAAAGCTTGGTATCAGACAAATGAAACTGTTATGTGAGATTATCATTTTTAATTTTAGATAAATTGCCATAATACTAGATGTCAACTACTAAGCCAAGCATGGGAGGGAGGGATAGGGAGAAAATGGGGTGGGGATTAGGTGGGGGCTGACTGGGAAAAGTGTGCATGTATGTCTACAAAAGTATGTATCCTACTATGATGTATGAATACAGTGCACCAATAAAAAAAATAAAATAAAATAAAGAATAATAATAAATAATATAATAATAAAGGAGTGGGATATAGCTTGTAGGTAAAATGCACCTGGGTACCACCAAAAATTGCATATATGTATATCAGAGATATATAATATTCTCAACATCATTAGCAGTTAGGGAAATACAAATCAAAAGAATGAAATTCCATCTAACTCCAGTTAGAATAGCAACATTAAAAATAGAGCTAGGCAGCTGGGCGTGGTGGCGCACACTTGTAATCTCCGCGTTTGGGAGGCGGACACAGGAATATCACACAGGTTCGAAGCCAGCCTCGTTGACTTAAGAGATCCTGTTTCCAAATAAAATATAAAATAGGTCTGGGAGTGTAGCCTGGAGGTAGAAGGGTTCCATCCCCAGTACCACCAAAAAAAAAAAAAAGCCAGGTGTGGTGGCACATGCTTGTAATTCCAGCATTCAGGAAGCTGAGACTAGAGGACCGTGGTTCATGGACAGCCTCAGCTACTTAGTGAGACCATCTTCAACTTTGTGAGACCCCCGTTTCAAAATAAAGAACAAAAAATAGGGCAGGAGATATAGCTCGGATGTCAAATGTCCCTGGGTTCCATCCCCAGTACTACAAAAAAAATAAAATAAAAATAAAGAATTTTTAAAAAGAGGGCAAGGGTGTAGCTCAAAGGTCGAATGCCCCTGTGTTCCATCCTCAGACCTGCCCCCCCCAAAAAAAAAAACAGAGCTGGGTATGGTGACACACACCTGCAATCCCAGTTTGTGAGGCTGAAACAGGAGGAACATAGGTTCAAGGCTAGCCTCAGCAGTTTAGCAACTTACTGTGAACCTGTTTCAAAGTAAAAAAAATAAAATAGGACTAGGGGTGTACTTCATAGATAGAAATCTCCTGGGTTTAATCCCTAGTGCAAAAAGAAAGAAAGAAGAAAGCCAGATATGGTGGCATGAACCTGTAATCTCAGTACTTGGGAGGCTGAAACATAAAGATCATAGTTCAAGGCCAGTCTCAGCAATGTAGCAAGACCGTTTCAAAATAAAGAATAAAATAGGTTTGGAAGAGTAGCTCAGAGGTAGACTACCCCTGGATTCAAAAATCCAGTACCAAAAACAAAAGTTCTAGTAATGGAAACCACCCAGCTATACTATTCCTTGGTTTTTTGTTTTGTTTTGTTTTGTTTGTGGGTCTGGGGATAGAACCCAGGGGCATTCAACCTCCAAGCTACACACCATGCCCTACTCTTTAATTTTAAAACAGGATCTCACTAAGTTGCAGAGGGCCTCACTAAATAGCTGAGGCTATCCTCAAACTGCAATCCTCCGGTCTCAGCCTCCTTGGTATTTTTCCAAAAGAATTTAAGTTAACACACTATGATGATACAAGGATACCCATGTTTATAACAGCACAATTCACAGTCACCAAATTATGGAACCAACCCAAGTGTCCATCAACAGGATGAATGGATGAAGAAAATGTTATCTCTTGCCATTTAGTATACTCTGCCCCTCTGCTGTCGCTTCTAGCCAACTGAGCTACTTAGAACTCCACAAGTATTCTTCCTCACCCAGCCTGCTCACATGTGCTTCTTTCTTTTTGTCATACTTTCTCCTTATATTACCCTTCAGGTATCAATTTACATAGCACCTTCCCCACAAAGCCATGCGTCCAAGTAGTGCCCTGTTATATATCCATTATAGTATCTGTGACTTTGTGTCACCTGCTTTTGGTTTACTATATATGATTATTGAGGAGTGGACTCTGTCATCTTCATTCTGTCATTCCAGTACTTATTACAGTATCTTGGTGCATGAATAATGAATGAATAAATGAATGAAGATTGAGAAAAGCAGGAACTCCTATACTCAATCACAATGATAATTAACTCAGTGTACAACTCTGGGCAAATATTTAGTAAATTTTGTGTTGTAACCATATATATATAATTTTCATTCTTATTAACACCAATAAAGTTCTCATATTTTATTTTTACTGACTCATGTTTAGTTAACATGACTTCTGAAATAAAGAACATAATTATCTTTTCTTCTCTCTTGCAGCTTCTAAATTTGAGTCTGAATCCTTTAGAGCTTCTCCCCTTGGATCTACTAATAAGTCAAGTCAAGATCTACTTTCAGAAGCATCACAAGAATATTTAGAGATTTTAAAGAAAAAGTATATGATCTGAAGGATAATATTTTATTTATCGGACTGTTTATATAATATTTTGTTTCCCATAAATGTATGATATAAAATTTTTTAAAGGAAATTATTTTTGTATCATATATGTATGATGAAAATTTATATATTTAAAATGCTTCTTAGCAACTTTAACTTCTAAGTGGATTTTGCAAGTAAAAATCAGTATTAGTGAGTTTCACTAAACTCAAGACTCCCCAAATGTGATATGTTTTAACAGAACCAAACTAAGTGTCATTAATACTTTGATGGAGTAAAATAGCACTTTAGTGGTTTTTTGTGGTTTTTTTTTTATAACTGGAGTTAAATCCAGGGGCATTCTACCTTCAAGCTACCCCCACCCCCAGCCCTATTTTTTTATTCTTTATTTTGAAACAGAATCTCACTAAGTTGCAAAGGGCCTAAATTGCTGAGGCAGGCCACAAACCCATAACCCTCATGTCTTAGTCTACCAAGTACTGGGATTACAAGCATACACTACCAGGCCCAGCTGTATTTTCTCATTTTTACCACTAAAAATGGACCTAAAAATTTTGGTGTCTAAATGTTGATGTATACGTTTGTCTTGTTTTTGTGGAGGTTTTTTTGTGTGTGTGTGTGGTACTGGAAATTGAACTTATGGACATTCTATAGCTAAGCTACACCCCAGCCCTATTTTTTTTTTTTTTTATCCACAGTACTGGGGATGGAACCCAGGGAAGCCCTATTTTTTTTTTTTTAAAACATGGTTTCTCTCTCACTAATTAGCTGAGGCTGGCTGCCAGCCCAGATCCTCCTTTCTCAGGCTCCCTAGTACTGGATTTATAAGCATGTGCCACCATGCCCAGCTTTTAATTTTTATTTTTATTTTGAAATAGGTTCTTACTAAGTTGATGAGAATCTCACTACTTGTTGAGACTGTCCTCAACCTGCGATCCTCCTATCTCTGCCTTCCAAGTACTGGGATCACAAGTATGTGCTACCATACCCTGGCTTAAATTTTGATGTATACTTTTTTTTTTTTTTTCCCCAGTACTGGGGATGGAATCCAGGGGCATTCTACCTCTAAACTACACCCCCAGACCTATTTTTTAATCTTCTTTATTTTTGAAACAGTCTCACTGAGTTGCAAAGGGCCTCGCTTAGTGGCTGAAGCTGTCTACAACCCACAATCTTCCGGTCTCAGCTCCCAAATGCTGTGATTACAAGCATGCACAGCTGGCTTGATATAAACTTAATGGATCGATATTACCTTTTATCAGATTAATCTAAAGTTACAAATGTTAATGTTTTTCTCTGCTTGTTTGTGATGCTGAGGATTGAACCCCAGGGGCATTCTCCCTCCAAGCCACACTCAATTTTCTTTATTTTTTATTTTAAATTATAATTTTAATTTTATGTATTTGAATTTTAGCTGTTTTCTAATGAAGAAACAACATTTGCCTAAGGCTTTTTACCTTTTCTGTTTATCTATGATTAATTTTTTTGAAAATTTTTTTAAATTAGAGAAAAGTTCCAAATACTAGCATATAATAAAGGACTTTCCCCCTACCCAGAACCATTTGAGAGTAATTGCTGAGATTTGCCATTATCCCAGATTACTTTAGCATGTAATTCCTATAGTCAAAACATACTGCTGGGCGTGGTGGCACACACTTGTAATTGTACCATTTGGGAGGCGGACACCAGAGTATCGCGGTTTGTGGACAGCCTCACCTACTTAGGCCCTCCGCAACTTAGTTTCAAAAATAAAAGGACTAAAAAATAGGGCTGGAGGTGTAGATCAGAGATACAATCTCCTGGGTTCCATTCCCAGTACCAAAAAAATAAATAAAACTATTTAACTACAGTACTACATAACTACTTTATCATCATAAGTTAACACTAATAAATTCTATCATCTAATCCTCAGATTCTTTTCAAACTTTTGCTACTCTATATATTAAAGGATCTCATTTATGGATCTGGAACATTTCTTAGTCATTTCATAACCTTGAAACTTCTTTTTTTTTTTTCTTTTTTTTTTTGTGGTGCTGAGGATGTAATCCAGGACCTTTCTACCTCCAGGAAATACTCCCAGACCTAATTTTTTATATTTTACTTGGAAACAGGGCCTCACTAAGTAACTGAGGCTGGCTTTGAACCTGTACAATCCTCCTGTCTCAGCCTTCCGGCTCATCTTTGAAACTTTTAAGGTTCAATTAATGTAGTATGTCCCTCAGTTGGAATGTTCTAGTGTTTCATTATGATTAGACTCAGATAATGTTGACAAGAATCACAGAAGTGATTCTGTGATTTTTCTCATTTCATTCTTGTTAAGTAAAATAAAAAATTATGTGAGTAAAATAAAAAATAAGTGAGTACCGCAGAGTGTGAAAAACACGAGAGAAGTCCGGTACACATGGCATGTAAAGTTTTAATTGCATGGCTCTCCCAGGGATCAGGGCGAGGCACCGTGGGGCCCATGCGCCTGTCTGAAGCTAGAGGACGCAGGCTCTCCTTTTCAAGGTATGCATCTCACGAGATGGGGGGTTTACTCGCGGGAATGCCCAATTCTCGCGGGGGTTTCGGCGCCCCTTGCCCATGCAGAGGTCATGTGACTCAAAGTCACAGGAGTGCAGGACCCAACTTATCATCCCGGCCTTTTGATGCTAGGGATAAGAGATGACAATTGGACCCTCTAGCGACGTCCTGCTGTCAAGGGGCGTCGTCAGGGGCCCCAGGCCGGGAGAAGTTGGAGTCCACAGGAAGGGGGCAGGTGGGTGCATAGCTGCAGTGTGAATTGGAGGTTACCCTGGACAGCTTAGTGATGTGTGCTTGAGGAGACTTGAACAGGCGAGGGCTATTAAGGAAAAAAACAAATCGTGAGATTGAGCAGGCAACCAAAAAGGAGACTGGCTTACTCACTACCTGGAGAGCTATCCTGGGCTGGCAAGGAGGATGGAGGTTGTGGGATCCAGGAGCCGTCAGTCTTCAGCCCAGCTGGACCTGGTCTGGAAAGGTGGTCCCCCTGTGCTGAGGCACCTGGGGCTCACCCTTTTCCAAGGGCACTGTTCCAGTGGCCCACCTGGCCACACACCAGGCATGGTCTGATTAGTGGGCGTGGTTTCGCCCCACTTTAGGCAGGCTCCTGGAGGTAGTCGTCATTGCAGTCCTCTATCCCTAGGTGGCGCTCCAGAGGGCTGAGCCGCCACCGCCAGCCGAAGGGCAGCTACCAGGGATCGGCCTTTTGGCAAAGTCGGAGTGTACGCTCCATCTCCACCAGTTTCTCTCTGGAATTAAAATTTTAGATGCCATGTTAAGTTTCTGTCAGCCGCGCTACACTCACACACAAAGAGCGTGTCCTGGGGCGGGTGCCCGGCAAGAATGGCAACGTGGACTCCCCACAGGCAGCCAGAGGGTGTCGCTCCGGCCCCAGCGTTTCCCGCAGCACCTAGGGTGTGCCCAAGCGGGGCCGGAAAGGGAACCAGAAGCTGAGCGCGTTTAGGACCGTGCAGAGCCAGCCAGGCGGCCGCCCAGCAAAATTGCAATGTGGCACGGGCCAAGATGGTGACTGTGACATCACCAAGCAGCGACTACGCACCATCACAAAATGGCAGCTGGCAGGAAAATAAATGGCAGCTGATGGGGGAGAGCATTTGGAGGGATACCAGACCGCTTATAAAAGTTCCTAACTATAAGCCGGGCGTGGTGGCGCACACTTGTAATCCCCGCGCTTGGGAGGCAGAGACAGGAGGATCGCGCAGGTTCGAAGCCAGCCCCGCACGCTGGCTTAGGAGACCCTGTTTCCAAGTTAAAAAAATGTAAAAATAGGTCTGGGAGTGTAGCCCAGAGGTAGAAGGGCTTCCAGGAACCCCAGTACCACCAATAAAATAAAATACAATAAAAAATAAAAGTTTCTAAGTATTCCTGGGCCACCACAACCCATTTCCCAACTTGTATCAAGGCAGACAGGCACTCAGGACATCTTCTAGTTTAAAAGATTTGAATTCCCATAATTGGTTCGCGGGCGGAAATGAAGACTAGCAAATGGGCATCCCCGATTTCCCTGCTCAATCATTCGGAAACGGAGGTTAAGAAATAGGGAAGGACGTCTCCAACCCTTCTCAAACCGGAGGATGACCTGGTCATCCGGAGGGTGGTCACAGTGGACCGGGGGACAGTGGGTCACCAAGCGCTTGGATTTTGGGGTCCCAGTGGACCGGAAGACCCATGTCCGGAACCCACTAACCAAGGGAAGGAGGCAGCTTACCGGACTAAAGCATTGCCGGCCAGCACCAGCTGCGGCAGAAGCACTGAGAAGCTGCTGGGGGTGCGGTGGAGCCGGGGCACGTGGTGCCGGTGCCTGGTGTGGACGGCACTGGCAGCCAGCGCGGGTGGGATCAGCGGGGACGCGCAGGCGGTATGGCTTGCCGGACCTGCGGTATGGAGACAAAATGGCTTCTAGGCACGCAGCAGGCGCTGAGGCTGGGCCCCGAGGAGCACCGCCAGTGAGCCTGGCTCGGGCGGGCAGAACGGAGCAGCAGCAGAAAGTAGAGCTATGCCTGGCATGGGTGACTGTGGCAGACTGGCGGCCAGCGGAGCCTGCATGCCCCGGCCATGGTGGCAGTGGAAGATGGCTGCCAGCTCTCCAGAAGAGAGCACGTGGATGGAAAAGATGGCCACCGGCTCTCAGCAGAGCGCGGGGCCAGAAAGATGGCCGCGGGCTCTCAGCAGAGCCCAGGGTGGGAAGAAGGCCGCCAGCTCTCCTGGAGAGCGTGGGGCGGGGGAAGAAGGCTTACGGTCCGGGCAGGCACGGGACGGCAGCAGCGGGAGCAACACCTGCAAGCAGAGCGCTGGTGTGGGACCTCGCAGTCGAATTGCTGGCGGGTCGGAGAGTCCGGAGTTCAAAAAGAGAGTAAAAAGAAAAGGAGAAAGAAGAAAAAAAAAAAAAGTGGGGGGAGACCCAAAAGTCCTCCCAGGTTTCGGCACCAAATGTTAAGTAAAATAAAAAACTTTATGCGAGTAAAATAAAAAATAAGTGAGTACAGCGGTGTGTGAAAAACACGAGAAAAGTCCGGTACACGTGGCATGTAAAGTTTTAATTGCATGGCTCTCCCGGGAATCAGGGCGAGGCAGCGTGGGGCCCATGTGCCTGTCCAAAGCTAGAGGACGCGGGCTCTCCTTTTCAAGGTATGCATCTCACGAGATGGGGAGTTTACTCGCGGGAATGCCCAATTCTCACGGGGGTTTCAGCGCCCCTTTGCCCGTGCAGAGGTCATGTGACGCAAAGTCACACGAGTGCAGGGCCCAACTTATCAATTCTATCATGTGACCTACAGTTTTGATTTTCCCATTCATGATAATACAATTGGTCAACTAAAGGTGGTGCCTGTTGTGTTTTTCATCTATAACACTTTTTTTGTAGTTATTTAGTACTTTGTAATTAGTTTTTGTGGGGAACTAATAAACCATTAATCCATTTTATATAAGAAATGAGTAAATTGAAAGTCTGATGAGAGCAGAGATATTTAGTCTCATATTAAGTAGGGTACAAGTTGTCACTACCTTTTTAAATTTATTTTTCTTTTAGAAATGTCCTATTTTGACAATTTTAGACTTAACAGTGTCTAACAATAGTATGACAAATTCTTGAATACCATTTCCCAAGTGTTTACCCCCTTCTCTCTTGCTAAATAAATATATGTATAGATATTTAATAAAGTTTTTTCTCTGAACCATTTGAGTTGCAGACATGCTGCATTTGTGTTCCTAAATACTTGCATTTTCTAAAAACAAGGAATTATCATACATAAGTGAACAAAATCCCTATTAAATTTAGGAAATTAAAATTGTTTCAAAATTAATATCTAAAATACAAACCTTACTCAGTTTTGCTAGTTATCTTAATTTTGTCCTTTATAACCAAAGAAAATGCAAGACAGCAGGTTTTCAGTCTGTGATTTGTTATATACAGTATCTTTAGCCTCCTTTAACTTAGGACAGTGCCTAAGTCTTTTGGGTCCCACGACTAATTTTTTAATTTTATAGGTCAGTTTTATAGATTTTCTTCAGTTGGGGTTCATCTGATTGTTCCTCTCAACTGGATCCAGGTTATATCATCTGGGCAAGAATGTCACACAGGTGATTGCCAGGTTCTTTCCAAGCACTCACTGACCCTCCTGGTCTGGAGAATATGGCACTTCTGTTATAGTGTGTGTGGGGGGGGGGAAACCGATGTGAACAAAATTATTCTTTTTCTCTCTCTCTCTTTTTTTTATTTTATATGGTACTGGGGATGGAACTCAGGGGCATTCTACCTCAGAACTACAACCCCATGCTGGGCGTGGTGGCACACGCTTTGTAATCCCCGTGCTTGGGAGGCGGAGACAGGAGGATTGTGCAGGTTCGAAGCACAACTTCCAGCCAAAAATTTCCTACCCAGCAAAACTTTCTATCAAATTAGATGGAGAAATAAGAAGCTTCCACAACAAACAGAAACTGAAGGAATTTATGTCTTCAAAACCAGCACTAGAGAAAATACTCAAAGAGATTAACTACAAAGAAGAAATAGGTAACACACACCAGAACCAGAGAAACAAGATTTTCCATCCAACAGACAACTAAGATTGGTTATCTGTGGAGATTCATTATGTTAGTCTTTTACCTATATCTAAATTATATTGTTTGCTTTGATTGTTGTTAATTTTTAGGATTTCTAGTTGGAATATTAATATACCTTCAGATAGATATAGCATTTGGAAATATTTTATCCCATTCTATTAGTAACTTTTAACTCTGTTTACATTGTCTTTGAATATACAATATTTTTTTATTTTTTAGGGAGTTTGTATACTCTTCTGTTGCCTGTGCCATTGAAATCATATCCAAGAAATCACTGCCAATTTCAATGTTGTGAGGTTTTATGACCCAGGTTTTCTCCTAAAAGTTTATAGTCTTAAAATTTATATTTAGGTCTTTTATCTATTTTGAGTTAATATTTGTATATGGGATTAGATAAGGGTCCAATTTTATTCTTTTCCATGTAATTATTATTTTTCAATAATATTTAGTTAAAAGATTATTATTTCATCCACCAAATGTTCGTGGAAACCTTGTCAAAAATAACTTGACAATATAGGGAAGAATTTAGCTCTAGGCTTTTATTTAACTCCAATGGTTTATATATCTGCCTTTAGAATAGTACTACATTGTTTCAATTATTGTAGCTTTATATGGTTTGAAATCAGAAAATATATATCTTCTAGCTTTGTTCTTTTTCAAGATCGTTTTGGGTATCTAGAGTCCATATTCCATATTAGGATAGATTTTTTTCTGAAAAATAAATATATAAATATATGATAGTTTCACCTAAAAAAATTTAAAAAAATATTCTCTGGTAAGAAAGAAAGTAAAAAGAAATATTGAAATATTATCTTTAAATCATCAAAAGCTTGGTGTCAGACAAATGAAACTGTTATGTGAGATTATCATTTTTAATTTTGGATAAATTGCTATAATACTAGATGTCAACCACTAAGCCAAGCATGGGAGGGAGTGATGGGGAGAGAATGGGGTGGGGATCGGGTGGGGGCTGACTGGGCGATTTGTGCATGTATGTCTACAAAAGTTTGTATCCCACTATGGTGTATGAATACAGTGCACTAATAAAAAATTAAAAAAAGAAAAAAGAAACATCAGTTTCCTGATTATCACTTTTTTTTTCTTTTTGTGGTATCTGGGGATTGAACCCAGGGGCATTCTAACTCCAAGCTACACCACCCCCACCCCTTTAAGATTTTGGTTTTAAAATGGTTTTGCTAGGTTCCTAAGAGTCTTGCTATATTTCTGAGGCTGGCTTTGAACCAGTGAACCTCCTGTCTCCGCCTCTCATATACTAGGATTACAGGTGTGCACCATCTTGCCTGGCTCTGATTATTCACTTATGAAGCCTGGCAATGTACTCTAGAAGGCAAAATGTAGCATTCCACCTTCCTGGAGTATTCATTAGATCAGTTGGTACAAAATAATAGGAATTAAGGATGAAAACAGAAGAGGGAAAAGTCTCTGCATCAAGAAGGAACATTTCCACATAAAGCAGGGAAAGAAACCATTTATACCAAAATTCTCCACTCCTGTGTCAGCTTGAAGACATTCTTAAATAAACTGACAGGAAGCCTGCCCATCTGGGGCTTACAGGTGAGAAGAGACAGAGTCCTGGGAAGGAGCAGCCCACAAGAGAGTAACAGAGGGTGTGTCTAGAGCCCAGAGAGCTTTCCTGCAGGCTTGTGTACAAGCTGAAGCCTGAGCCTCATCACTAGAAGTGGGGAAGACTTCATTTTGACACGGGGCGTGGTGGCGCACGCTTGTAATCCCGAGCTTGGGAGGCGGAGACAGGAGGATCACGCTGGTTCAGAGCCAGCCTCACTGGCTTAAGAGACCCTGTTTCCAAATAAAAAAAGTTAAAGAAACAGGTCTGGGAGTGTATCCCGTGGGAGTGTATCCTGGAGGTAGAAGGGCTTCCAGGAACCCCAGTACCACCAAAAAAAAAAAAAAAAAAAAAAGACTTCATTTTGATTTGGTGTCTGACATGATGAATTTAATGCAAATATAATCAGAATCCCAAAAGGGATTTTGTGTGTGTGTGTGTGTGGGACTGGGGATTGAACCCAGAGGCATTCTACCTCTGAGCTAAATCCCCAGCCCAATTTTATTTCTTATTTAGAAACAGGATCTCACTAAATTGCAAAGGACCTCACTAAGTAGCTGAAGCCAACTTCAAACCTGCAATCCTCCTGTCTCAGCCTCCCAAGTACTGGGATTACAAGTGTGTGCTACCACACCTGGCTCCAAAAGGTATTTTCAAGGTAATTAACAAGTAGCTCCTAAGTTTTATTTCCAGGATGTACTAGTCAACATTCACACTGCCATAATCCAGAACAAGTGACTACACAACTTAGAGGAAGGAAAATTTATTTGCTCTCAGTTTTTTAGAGATGCCTGAAGAATTCAGGGCATGACAGCAGGAAGGGAGAAAGAGAGAACATGGGCTCTGCGCCTCACATCACAGCGGCCAAAAGCAGAGAGAGACCAAGGGGAGGAGGAGGATATATAATACCCAAGGCCACACTCCCAGGGACCCATTCTTAGCAATCAAGCCCTACTTTCAACATTGCTACCTTGTTTCCATGAGGGCTGGGAGACCTTTGAAATGGCTTACCATTACACTCAGTTTCTATCCCCTTGACCTCATGGCCACCTCACAATGCAAAATGCATTTAGTCCAAAAGTTTTCACAGTCTTAACAGTTTTATTTTTTATTTATTTTTATTTTTTGGTGGTACTGGGGGTGGAACCCAGAGGCCTTCTACCTCTGGGCTATACTCCCAGACCTATTTTATATTTTTATTTGGAAACAGGGTCTCACTAAGTTGCTGAGAGCCTCACTAAGTACCTGAGGCTGGCTTCGAACCTGTGTGATTCTCCTGTCTCAGCCTCCCAAGCAAGGGGATTACAAGCCATGCGCCACCATGCCCGGCTGTCTTAACAGTTTTAGCATCACTCAAAAGTCCAAAATCAGCCGGGGGTGGTGGCACACTTTGTAATCCCAGCATTCGGGAGGCTGAGACCGGAGGATCGTGATTCGGGGACAGCCTCAGCTACTTAATGAAGCCCTCCACAACTCAGTGAGACCCAGTTTCAAAATAAAGAATAAAAAATAGGGCAGGAGGTGTAGCTCGGAGGTCAAATGACCCTGGGTTTCATCCCCAGACCCGCCAAAATAAATAAAGAATAAAAAATAGGGCAGGGGTGTAGCTCAAAGGTCAAATGGCCCTGGGTTCCATCCTCAGACCTGCCAAAAAAAAAAAAAAAGTCCAAAGTCTCTTCTGACATTCAAGGTAAAAGAACAAAAAACAAGTTACATACATTCCATATATATGGCATAAACATTTGCATTCCAAAAGGAAGAAATAGGACTATATAAAGAAAGAATGTGGCCAAAATAGTATCAAAATTGACTGTGGCAGCAGAGCATGGTGGTACATACTCCTAATCCCAGCATTTGGAGGCTGAGGATCAGCTACTTAGAAAGGCCCTTTGCAACTCAGTGAGACTCTGTTTCAAAATAAAGCTTGTAACCCCCGAGACAGGAGGATCCCTCTGGTTCGAAGCCAGCCCTGCTGGCTGAAGAGACCCTGTTTCCAAAAATAAAAAAAGTATAAAATAGGTCTGGGAGTATAGCCCGGAGGAAGAAGGGCTTCCAGGAACCCCAGTACCACCAAAATAAAGAATAAAAAAATCGGGCTGAGGGTGTAGCTTGGTGATAGAATGCCCTGGGGTTCCATCCCCAGTACCGCAAAAAAAAAAAAAAAAAAAAAAAAAAAAACCAGGGCAAGCACTTGATCCTGCAGCTCCACTCCTGGCATTGGGCACATGGTGAGGCCCAGCTGGGGCAGTTTATGAAGCTGTGAAGCCAAGGTTGCGAGGAGATCCCTGAGATTATTATTATTATTATTATTTTGTGTGTGTGTGTGTGGTACTGGGAGTGGAACCTAGGGTCTTTCCACCTCCGGGCTATACTCCCAGCCCCCCCCCCTTTTTTTTTGGTGGTACTGGGGTTCCTGGAAGCCCTTCTACCTCCGGGCTACACTCCCAGACCTATTGTTACATTTTTATTTGGAAACAGGGTCTCTTAAGCCAGCGCGCGCGGCTGGCTTCGAACCTGCGCGATCCTCCTGTCTCTGCCTCCCAAGCGCGGGGATTACAAGCGTGCGCCACCACTCCCGGCCCTCCCAGCCCTTTTTAAATATTTAATTAGAAACAGGGTCACAGGGTCTCACTAAGTTGCTGAGAGCCTCACTAAGTAGCTGAGGCTGGCTTCGAACCTGTGCGATCCTCCTGTCTCGGCCTCCCAAGTACTGGATTACAATCGTGTGCCACCATGCCTGGCTGAATCAAGTCCCTTTTAAGAGTT